>NW_026652319.1:784645-1011035 GCF_009828535.3 Hylobates moloch
AGGCAGGGTCTCACTCTGTCACCCAAGCTGGAATGCAGTGGCTCAACTGTAGTTCACTGCAGCCTCAATCTTCCAGGCTCAAGCGATCCTCCTACCTCAGCCTCCTGAGTAGCTGGAACTGCAGGTGAGCACCACCAGCATGCTTGATTTTTTTTTTTTTAATATTTAGTAGAGATGAGATCTCGCTGTGTTGCCCAGGCTGGTCTCACACTCCTGAGCTCAAGCAATCCTCTCACCTCAGCCTCCCAAAGCACTGGGATTACAGGCATGAGCCACTGCACCTGGCCATTTTTTTAATTAGAGACTTACATATGCTGAAATGTGTTGATTTTAAGTCTAAATATCCTACTTCATTTAATGGTCTGCAAGTGGATAATTTAGGGTTAATGAAAAATACGAGAGTGTACCTGAAGTAGCTTACAGAAAAGAGCCCACGTTACTGATACGGCATTCTTCTATGTGTATGTCTTTAAAATGCATAACTAGATATTCTTTAAGCAGTTTTATATTAAAAATGTTTATAAAATAAATGGAAACAGCTCCAAACAAATATAAAAAAGTAAAAAGACCTGCAGCTATGATATAGATACATTAAAAATTATCTATGCCCAGTTCCGTTTTTCATAATGTTAATTTTTAAGTGACCAATATTTAATATGGAAAATTGCTTGGATTTTGACAGCATGTCTGACTGAGAGTATGCAAATTGTACACAATCCCCATGGAAATGACCTTGTGACCTCTGCATTTTATTTAGGTCAGCATGGCCAGCAGTAACTACCTTGCCCTCCTCCATGCAATTGCTGTGAGGAAAGGAAGAAAACTGTGACAATGACAGGGGTTGGGGGTTGGGAAGTGTGAGAAGCTGAGAAAGGCAAGAAGCCAGAAAGGCCTGCCCTGGGGAACATGAAGGCTCTATGAGCCTGCGTGGTGAAAAACAGTTCTAAATTGTCAGCGTGCCAAGTGTGGCAAGGTGAATACGTGTAGCTACCTCCTTCTCCTGCCCCAACTTCATGGGGGGAGCATTTTCTATTTAAAGAAAGTGTGCACTCACCAAATTGATAGGAATATAATTAGGTTTTTCCCAGAAGAGGAATTTTAGGGTAATCTCGTCTCCTTGCTTTCTGCCTTGCCCCAGCTGCAGGGCTCCCTCTATACAGAACGATGCTGAATGAGCTTTCAACACTAGAAATCAATCCTGTCATTTCTTCACTAGACCCCTGGGCTTCCTAAATGAAGTCCAAACCGCTTAGCTTGGCATTCAAACCCTATTGTGAGCTAGTCCTTGCCTTCAATGCTGGCCTCAAATCCCAAGGTGATTTCAGCTTGACAGTCTTCCATGTAATTTTTATTTCATTTTATTTTGTATTGAGGTATAATATACATAATGTATACTAATCAACAGGGTACAACCTTATGATATTTATGTATGTATGAATCTGTATGTAACCACACTCAGGTCAATACACAAAACATTTTCTCTACTCCACAAATTTCTCTGGTGTCCTTCTTAGTCTGTACATGCTCCACTTACCACTCCAGGTTTTCTCTGTTCTTAAACTTTATATAAATGAAATTATATAATATGTATTATTTTATGCCTGCTTCTTTCAACATCAATGCTTGTGAAATTCATCCATGTTTTACATTTATTTAATTCATTCTTTCTTTCTTGCTGAGTTAGTATGTCGCTGTGTGAGTGAACCACAATTTATCCATTTTCTCGCTGCTTCTTCATATTTTTCCCATGGCACTCAGCATTGTATAAGGTTTGAATGCAAAGGCATGAGGAGGCCTAGCCACTGCCCTGGAGGCACTTTCCTGAGGCCTCAGGGGACTGTCACCTGGGACAGAGTTTGACCTTCAGCCCCATAGCCTCAGCAGCCTGAACTGTGAGCTCATGAAGAGGGACCTGGTGCAACCACGTCCATAGGACTCAGAAAATCAGCACTCATTTATTTATTTATAGTGAGAAATACAACTGTCTTATATTCAGGTGAACACATTTCACATATTTTTAAAACAGTTCTGTAATATTTATGTAGCCTTTCTTGCAAGGAACTATGAACACATTTAAATAATGAGCTGCCACAACATTCTGGTAAATAGACTGTTGGAATTTACAAATGAAGAATTTGGGACAAAAGAAAGAACTAAATGTTCTCAAGGCAAACTTGTAAGGGAAAAACACATCAGCTTTAACCATATCTCTGCTTTGCTTTATCCCGATTTCAGGAGGTAGGTCAGCCAACTAGTTAAGGCTACAGACTGGGGCCAGAGGCCTGGATTCAAATACATGCTCTGCCATCACCTCTGTGACCTTGAGCAAGTTCCAGTGCCTCCTCATGCCTCAGCTGTGCCACCTATAAGAATGGGATGATAACAGTAGTTAAATGAGCTGAGAGGCAGAGTGATTTGAAAAATGCTGGCATGTAGTAAGCAACTTAAAAAATGCCAGCTGTTATTATTGTCTTGGGCTCTGTAAATTGTCACTTTCCTCATTATCAGAAAATTAGATCACATTTAGGCATTACTAACTACTAAGGCCTCAGCTTGAAGTCATAATGGTAAAACCATCACTTTTAAATTCCTGACGGACAAGGTATTTCCAGAGGAGTCAGTGTTGGCAATACTCAACACATATACTTTTTTCCCTTTTTTTAAAAAAATTATTATTTCATAAGTCATTGGGGTACAGGTGGTATTAGGTTACATAAATCAGTTATTTAGTGGTGATTTGTGAGATTTTGGTGCACCCATCACTCGAGCAATATACACTACGCCCTATTTGTAGTCTTTTATCCTTCACCCCCCCCACACTCTTCCCCCTAAGTCCCCAAAGTCCATTGTATCATTCTTATGCCTTTGCATCCTCGTAGCTTAGCTCCCACATATCAATGAGAACATATAATGTTTGGTTTTCCATTCCTGAGTTATTTCACTTAGAATAATAGTCTCCAGTCTCATCCAGGTCACTGCAAATGCTGTTAATTCATTCCTTTTTATGCCTGAGTAGTATTCCATCGTATATATATGCCACAGTTTCTTTATCCACTCGTTGATTGGTGGGCATTGGGTTGGTTCCATGATTTTGCAATTGTGAATTGTGCTGCTATAAACATGTGTGTGCAAGTCTCTTTTTTGTATAATGACTTCTTTTCCTCTGGGTAGATACCCAGTAGTGGGACTGCTGGGTCAAATGGTAGTTCTACTTTTAGTTCTTTAAGGAATCTCTACATTGCTTTCCACATTGGCTGTACTAGTTTACATTTCCACCATCAGTGTAGAAGTGTTCCCTGATCACCACATCCATGCCAACATCTACTGTTTTTTTTTTATTTTTTGATTATGGCCTGTCTTGCAGGAGTGGGGTGAAATCACACTGTGGTTTTGACTTGCATTTCCCTGATCATTAGTGATGTTGAGCATCTTTTCATATGTTTGTTGGCCACTTGTACATCTTCTTTTGAGAATTGTCTATTCATGTCCTTAGCCCACTTTTTGATGGGATTTTTTTTTTCTTACTGATTTGTTTGAGTTCTTTGTAGATTCTGGATATTAGTCCTTCGTCAGATGTATAGATTGTGAAGATTTTCTCCCACTCTGTGGGTTGTCCGTTTACTCTGTTGAGTGTTCCTTTTGCTGTGCAAAAGCTATTTAGTTTAATTAAGTCCCAACTATGTATCTTTGTTTTTATTACATTTGCTTTTGGGTTCTTGGTCATGAAATCCTTGCTAAGCCAATGTCTAGAAGGGTTTTTCCAATGTTATCTTCTAGAATTTTTATACTTTTAGATCTTATATTTAAGTCCTTAATCCATTGAGTTGATTTTTGTATGAGGTGAGAGTGAGGAACCAGTTTCATTCTCATACATGTGGCTAGCCAATTATCCCAGCACCATTTGTTGAAAAGGGTGCCCTCTCCCCAGTTTATGTTTTTGTTTGCTTTGTCGAAGATCAGTTGGCTGTAAGTATTTGGGCTTATTTCTGAGTTCTCTATTCTGTTCCATTGGTCTATGTGCCTTTTATACTAGTACCATGCTCAACACATATACTTTTGATGGCAAATATAAGGAGATTAGAAAAATAAGACCAAATATCAGAGCATCCCAAGATGTTAGAATGTTTTAAATGAATATATTGTATTAGGGGCACTGGTTTATCTGTTTTGCTTTGGCTTTTTAGAATATGATTCTAGAGGCCAGGCGCGGTGGCTCATGCTTGTAATCCCAGCACTTTGGGAGGCCGAGGCAGGTGGATCACGAGGTCAGGCGGATCACGAGGTCAGGAGATTGAGACCACGGTGAAACCCTGTCTCTACTAAAAAAAATACAAAAAAAAAAAAAAAAATTAGCCGGGCGTGGTGGCGGGCGCCTGTAGTCCCGGCTACTCAGAGAGGCTGAGGCAGGAGAATGGCGTGAACCCCGGAGGCGGAGCTTGCAGTGAGCCGAGATTGCGCCATTGCACTCCAGCCTGGGCGACAGAGCAAGACTCCGTCTCAAAAAAAAAAAAAAAAAAAAAAGAATATTGATTCTAGAAAAGCAAGGAAGACGAAGCATTATTAAAGCCGAAGACTTTCTGGGATGTTGCTAAGGAAAGTCAGAAATCCAGGGCTACTAAGTAAAATTAATTCTACTTATTGTCCATAAATTAGGTCCTAATGAGGTGAGAAATTGCAGTGAATAGTTAAAGAATGAAAATATTTTCTCTGAATAAAAAGAAAAGCCAGGGAGGCTTTACCCTCTCAAAATTCTATCTTATTTCTCTTTAGCTGCAGTCAGATAAAAAGAAAGCAGCTCTGAGAACCGGGAGATACAAACGAAACCATTCATGTAATTACCTTATACTGTCTAGGCAAGGTGAATGGAACACCTGTGAATAATAGAGAATGAAGCCTTTGTAAGCATTGAACGATAAGTCACTCAGGGGCATTTTAGCTCAAGACCAGTAAAGGACAAGTGTCTGGTGAAGGATTTTGATTCCAAGACAAAGTGACATGAATATGAAAAGTTAAAGAGTCATGTCAGAAGAACCAAATGATGTCTTTAATTATTTATATATTTCTTTTTTTTTAATTTTTTTAATTTTTTTTTATTTTTTTTTTTTGAGTATTCAATTTTTTATTATACTTTAGGGTTTTAGGGTACATGTACACAATGTGCAGGTTTGTTACATATGTATCCATGTGCCATGTTGATTTCCTGCACCCATTAACTCATCATTTAGCATTAGGTGTATCTCCTAATGCTGTCCCTCCCCCCTCCCCCAACCCCACAACAGTCCCCGGAGTGTGATGTTCCCCTTCCTGTGTCCATGAGTCCTCATTGTTCAATTCCCACCTATGAGTGAGAACATGCGGTGTTTGGTTTTTCGTCCTTGCGATAGTTTACTGAGAATGATGTTTTCCAGTTTCATCCATGTCCCTACAAAGGACACGAACTCATCATTTTTTATGGCTGCATAGTATTCCATGGTGTATATGTGCCACATTTTCTTAATCCAGTCTATCGTTGTTGGACATTTGGGTTGGTTCCAACTCTTTGCTATTGTGAATAGTGCTGCAATAAACATACGTGTGCATGTGTCTTTATAGCAGCATGATTTATAGTCCTTTGGGTATATACCCAGTAATGGGATGGCTGGGTCAAATGGTATTTCTAGTTCGAGATCCCTGAGGAATCGCCACACTGACTTCCACAATGGTTGAACTAGTTTACAGTCCCACCAACAGTGTAAAAGTGTTCCTATTTCTCCACATCCTCTCCAGCACCTGTTGTTTCCTGATTTTTTAATGATGGCCATTCTAACTGGTGTGAGATGGTATCTCACTGTGGTTTTGATTTGCATTTCTCTGATGGCCAGTGATGATGAGCATTTCTTCATGTGTTTTTTGGCTGCATAAATGTCTTCTTTTGAGAAGTGTCTGTTCATGTCCTCTGCCCACTTTTTGATGGGGTTGTTTGTTTTTTTCTTGTAAATTTGTTTGAGTTCATTGTAGATTCTGGATATTAGCCCTTTGTCAGATGAGTAGGTTGCAAAAATTTTCTCCCATTCTGTAGGTTGCCTGTTCACTCTGATGATAGTTTCTTTTGCTGTGCAGAAGCTCTTTAGTTTAATGAGATCCCATTTGTCGATTTTGGCTTTTGTTGCCATTGCTTTTGGTGTTTTAGACATGAAGTCCTTGCCCACGCCTATGTCCTGAATGGTATTGCCTAGGTTTTCTTGTAGGATTTTAATGGTTTTAGGTCTAACATATAAGTCTTTAATCCATCTTGAATTAATTTTTGTATAAGGTGTAAGGAAGGGATCCAGTTGCAGCTTTCTACATATGGCTAGCCAGTTTTCCCAGCACCATTTATTAAATAGGGAATCCTTTCCCCATTTCTTGTTTTTGTCAGGTTTGTCAAAGATCAGATAGTTGTAGCTATGCGGCATCATTTCTGAGGGCTCTGTTCTGTTCCATTGATCTATGTCTCTGTTGTGGTGCCAGTACCACGCTGTTTTGGTTACTGTAGCCTTGTAGTATAGTTTAAAGTCAGGTAGCGTGATGCCTCCAGCTTTGTTCTTTTGGCTTAGGATTGACTTGGCGATGCGGGCTCTTTTTTGGTTCCATATGAACTTTAAAGTAGTTTTTTCCAATTCTGTGAAGAAAGTCATTGGTAGCTTGATGGGGATGGCATTGAATCTATAAATTACCTTGAGGAGTACGGCTATTTTCACTATATTGATTCTTCCTATCCATGAGCATGGAATGTTCTTCCATTTGTTTGTGTCCTCTTTTATTTCATTGAGCAGTGGTTTGTAGTTCTCCTTGAAGAGGTCCTTCACATCCCTTGTAAGTTGGATTCCTAGGTATTTTATTCTCTTTGAAGCAATTGTGAATGGGAGTTCACTCATGATTTGGCTCTCTGTTTGTCTGTTATTGGTGTACAAGAATGCTTGTGATTTTTGTACATTAATTTTGTACCCTGAGACTTTGCTGAAGTTGCTTATCAGCTTAAGGAGATTTTGGGCTGAGACAATGGGGTTTTCTAGATATACAATCATGTCATCTGCAAACAGGGACAATTTGACTTCCTCTTTTCCTAGTTGAATACCCTTTATTTCCTTCTCCTGCCTGATTGCTCTGGCCAGAACTTCCAGCACTATGATGAATAGGAGCGGTGAGAGAGGGCATCCCTGTCTTGTGCCAGTTTTCAGAGGGAATGCTTCCAGTTTTTGCCCATTCAGTATGATATTGGCTGTGGGTTTGTCATAGATAGCTCTTATTATTTTGAGATACGTCCCATCAATACCTAATTTATTGAGAGTTTTTAGCATGAAGGGTTGTTGAATTTTGTCAAAGGCCTTTTCTGCATCTATTGAGATAATCATGTGGTTTTTGTCTTTGGTTCTGTTTATATGCTGGATTACATTTATTGATTTGCGTGTGTTGAACCAGCCTTGCATCCCAGGGATGAAGCCCACTTGATCATGGTGGATAAGCTTTTTGATGTGCTGCTGGATTCGGTTTGCCAGTATTTTATTGAGGATTTTTGCATCAATGTTCATCAAGGATATTGGTCTGAAATTCTCTTTTTTGGTTATGTCTCTGCCAGGTTTTGGTATCAGGACGATGCTGGCTTCATAAAATGTGTTAGGGAGGATTCCCTCTTTTTCTATCGATTGGAATAGTTTCAGAAGGAATGGTACCAGTTCCTCCTTGTACCTCTGGTAGAATTCAGCTGTGAATCCGTCAGGTCCTGGACTCTTTTTGGTTGGTAAGCTATTGATTATTGCCACAATTTCAGAACCTGTTATTGGTCTATTCAGAGATTCAACTTCTTCCTGGTTTAGTCTTGGGAGGGTGTATTTGTCAAGGAATTTATCCATTTCTTCTAGATTTTCTAGTTTATTTGCATAGAGGTGTTTGTAGTATTCTCTGATGGTAGATTGTATTTCTGTGGGATCGGTGGTGATATCCCCTTTTTCGTTTTTTATTGCATCTATTTGATTCTTCTCTCTTTTCTTCTTTATTAGTCTTGCTAGCGGTCCATCAATTTTGTTGATCTTTTCAAAAAACCAGCTCCTGGATTCATTAATTTTTTGAAGGGTTTTTTGTGTCTCTATTTCCTTCAGTTCTGCTCTGATTTTAGTTATTTCTAGCCTTCTGCTAGCTTTTGAATGTGTTTGCTCTTGCTTTTCTAGTTCTTTTAATTGTGATGTTAGGGTGTCAATTTTGGATCTTTCCTGCTTTCTCTTGTGGGCATTTAGTGCTATAAATTTCCCTCTACACACTGCTTTGAATGTGTCCCAGAGATTCTGGTATGTCGTGTCTTTGTTCTCGTTGGTTTCAAAGAACATCTTTATTTCTGCCTTCATTTCATTATGTACCCAGTAGTCATTCAGGAGCAGGTTGTTCAGTTTCCATGTAGTTGAGCGGTTTTGAGTGAGTTTCTTAATCCTGAGTTCTAGTTTGATTGCACTGTGGTCTGAGAGACAGTTTGTTATAATTTCTGTTCTTTTACATTTGCTGAGGAGAGCTTTACTTCCAACTATGTGGTCAATTTTGGAATAGGTGTGGTGTGGTGCTGAAAAAAATGTATATTCTGTTGACTTGGGGTGAAGAGTTCTGTAGATGTCTATTAGGTCCACTTTATGTAGAGCTGAGTTCAATTCCTGGATATCCTTGTTAACTTTCTGTCTCGTTGATCTGTCTAATGCTGACAGTGGGGTGTTAAAATCTCCCATTATTATTGTGTGGGAGTTTAAGTCCCTTTGTAGGTCACTGAGGACTTGCTTTATGAATCTGGGTGCTCCTGTGTTGGGTGCATATATATTTAGGATAGTTAGCTCTTCTTGTTGAATTGATCCCTTTACCATTATGTAATGGCCTTCTTTGTCTCTTTTGATCTTTGTTGGTTTAAAGTCTATTTTATCAGAGACTAGGATTGCAACCCCTGCCTTTTTTTGTTTTCCAGTTGCTTGATAGATCTTCCTCCATCCCTTTATTTTGAGTCTATGTGTGTCTCTGCACGTGAGATGGGTTTCCTGAATACAGCACACTGATGGGTCCTGACTCCTTATCCAGTTTGCCAGTCTGTGTCTTTTGACTGGAGCATTTAGCCCATTTACATTTAACGTTAATATTGTTATGTGTGAATCTGATCCTGTCATTATGATGTTAGTTGGTTATTTTGCTCGTTAGTTGCTATTGTTTCTTCCTAGCCTTGATGGTCTTTACAATTTGGCATGTTTTTGCAGTGGCTGGTACCGGTTGTTCCTTTCCATGTTTAGTGCTTCCTTCAGGAGCTCTTTTAGGGCAGGCCTGGTGGTGACAAAATCACTCAGCGTTTGCTTGTCTGTAAAGTATTTTATTTCTCCTTCACTTATGAAGCTTAGTTTGGCGGGATAGCAAATTCTGGGTTGAAAATTGTTTTCTTTAAGAATGTTGAATATCGGCCCCCACTCTTTTCTGGCTTGTAGAGTTTCTGCTGAGAGATCAGCTGTTAGTCTGATGGGCTTCCCTTTGTGGGTAACCCGACCTTTCTCTCTGGCTGCCCTTAACATTTTTTCCTTCATTTCAACTTTGGTGAATCTGACAATTATGTGTCTTGGAGTTGCCCTTCTCGAGGAGTATCTTTGTGGCGTTCTCTGTATTTCCTGAATCTGAATGTTGGCCTGCCTTGCTAGATTGGGGAAGTTCTCCTGGATAATGTCTTGCAGAGTGTTTTCCAACTTGGTTCCATTCTCCCCATCATTTTCAGGTACACCAATCAGACGTAGGTTTGGTCTTTTCACATAGTCCCAAATTTCTTGGAGGCTTTGTTCATTTCTTTTTATTCTTTTTTCTCTAAACTTCCCTTCTCTCTTCATTTCATTCATTTCATCTTCCATCACTGATACCCTTTCTTCCAGTTGATCGCATCTGCTACTGAGGCTTCTGCAATCTTCGCGTAGTTCTCGAAACTTGGCTTTCAGCTCCATCAGCTCCTTTAAGCCCTTCTCTCCATTGGTTATTCTAGTTATCCATTCTTCTAATATTTTTTCAAAGTTTTTAACTTCTTTGCTATTGTTTTGAATTTCCTCTCGTAGCTCAGAGTAGTTTGATCGTCTGAAGCCTTCTTCTCTCAACTCATCAAAGTCATCCTCCATCCAGCTTTGTTCCGTTGCTGGTGAGGAACTGCGTTCCTTTGGAGGAGGAGAGGTGCTCTGTTTTTTAGAGTTTCCAGTTTTTCTGCTCTGTTTTTTCCCCATCTTTGTGGTTTTATCTACTTTTTGTCTTTGATGATGGTGATGTACAGATGGGTTTTTGGTGTTGAAGTCCTTTCTGTTTGTTAGTTTTCCTTCTACCAGACAGGACCCTCAGCTGCAGGTCTGTTGGAGTTTACTAGAGGTCCACTCCAGACCCTGTTTGGCTGGGTGTCAGCAGCGGTGGCTGCAGAACAGCGGATTTTCGTGAGACCACAAATTCAGCTGTCTGATAGTTCGTCTGAAAGTTTTGTCTCAGAGGAGTACCCGGTTGAATGAGGTGTCAGTCTGTCCCTACTGGGGGGGTGCCTCCCAGTTAGGCTGCTCAGGGGTGAGGGACCCACTTTAGGAGGCAGTCTGTCCGTTCTCAGATCTCCAGCTGCGTGCTGGGAGAACCACTACTCTCTTCAAAGCTGTCAGTCAGACAGGGACCTTTAAGTCTGTGGAGGTTCTTGCTGAGTTTTTGTTTGTCTGTGCCCTGCCTCCAGAGGTGGAGCCTACAGAGGCAGGCAGGCCTCCTTGAGCTGTGGTGGGCTCCACCCAGTTCGAGCTTCCTGGCTGCTTTGTTTACCTAAGCAAGCCTGGGCAATGGCGGGCGCCCCTCCCCCAGCCTCGCTGCCACCTTGCAGCTTGATCTCAGACTGCTGTGCTAGCAATCAGCGAGACTCCGTGGGCACAGGACCCTCCGAGCCAGGTGCGGGACACAATCTCCTAGTGTGCCGTTTTCCAGGCCCGTTGGAAAAGCGCAGTATTGGGGTGGGACTGACCCGATATTCCAGGTGCCGTCTGTTTCCCCTTTCTTTGACTAGGAAAGGGAACTCCCTGACCCCTTGCGCTTCCCGAGTGAGGCAATGCCTCGCCCTGCTTCGGCTCGTGCACAGTGCGCTTCACCGACTGTCCTGCACCCACTGTTAGGCACTCCCTAGTGAGATGAAACCGGTACCTCAAGCAGAAATGCAGAAATCACTCGTCTTCTGTGTCGCTGGGGCTGGGAGCTGGAGACCGGAGCTGTTCCTATTCGGCCATCTTGGCTCCACCCTCTATTTATAATTATTTATATATTTCAAAGGTTACTCTTAAAGAATAACTTGTTGATAAATGTGTTCAAATTACCACTCTTTTAATTAAGATAATTATTTTTAGGTAACAGAATGAGAGAAAGGGAGAGAGAGAGAGAGAAAGAGAGGCAGTGGAAGGAGGGAAGAGAGAGAGAAATGAAAGAAATATACAGGAAGTCTGAGTATTTCAATGTGTTGGATTTTTAAAAACATGAGAGACCCAATGGGACTTCCTGGAAAAAGCAAATTCCAGGCTTCCAGTTCTTGGTAAGATGCAATGTTAAATACAATGAAAAGGTTAGGCACGAGGACTCCTGAAATCAGAGGTCATAGTCTTGGGACTCCCTAATTAAACCTGCCTGAAAACTCACTTTTGTTAATCTACACTGGGTTTCAAAATGTCTTAAAACACTATCAAAAAAGAAGATGTCATATTAAAAAATCCAATTTCTGGCTTTCCTCACAAACCCCGACATTCTGGCAACCTTGCAGCGTTCCTGCCTACTAAGAGTTGGCCGTACCTGGGTAGTGACAGTTTCTTTGCAGTTCAGCACAGCCCCAGTTTTGGTCTGCCCTACCCACCTCTGCTACTGCTTTTTCAAAGCAAAATATATCTGTGTTTGTAGAAGGATGAATGAAACTGATGGGAATATTGTGGAATCTCTCTGGGATTAGGAATATGACACAATGGACAGGTCTTTGCTCCACCTATAAGGTGGCATCAGTCACTTTTCACGTAGCTATCAAGGTGCATATGTTTGGATAACCACCTCCAGACTGAAATTCTCCAGGGCAGGGGATTCAGTCTCATTCATTGTTGTGTTCCCTTTTTAGCACAGTGCATAGCATACGGTTGGTGCTTAATAAGTATTTATTGAATGAATAACAGATTAGAGGACTGTAATGTTCTCCACCTCTAAATCAAGCATGAGAAAGTATCTGCTTTTTAAAAAAGTATCTCAGTTTTCTGGGTATCATCTCCCCCCACCATATACCTATATACCATCCCTTCATTCTGTTGACCTTTTTGGACCTGGGGAGTTCAAGTCCCACTTACCAGCAAACTGGACAGGATAATCGCTGAGCCACTTCTAGACTCCCGTCACTTAACATGATCCTCACAGGAACTCGGCCAAGAGTATACCAACTGACGACTAGCACGACACGGAGGGGAACACAGGGGATTTATCACTTGCGTATCTGAACAGCACAGATTATTTAAAATCCGGACACATTGGCTTCCACGAAGTCAATGAATAATTCTTGCATGAACCAGCTGCTTTCACTTTGTTAAAAGGACACTGCTTTTCATTGTTCCAACACATAGTTGCTTGGACAGATTTTTCTTAGGATAATGATGAGGAGAGCAAAGGTTGGCTGTTCATAAACTCTATTTATAAACTAGGGATTCCAAACTCAGTAGGCTCCAGGGCCAGGCAGGTAATGGAAATGAGTGAAGCCTGCTGGGAAAGTGAAGAGGGACAGCTGCTCCTTGCGGCAAGTAACTGAAGCTATTGCAGGAATCTGGGCCTACTGTTTCCAGGTCTTCCAATTTTTCCAGAAAACCCAGATGCCCAGATTTATAAGGACATTTCCCAATGGGAAAAAAAAAAAAAAAAAAACCACACGCACACACACAGAACAGGCCAGATTGAGCCTAGGCCCTTAGGTTTTTAAATCTGCTATTTAGCCAGGTAGGGCATAACATTACCTCATGAAGGCTTTTATGGAAGGCATCTTAGTAGCCTGTGACTAGCAATAGAAGACTCCCTTCCCTTCCCCCTACCACACCACAAAGGGCCCTGGAACCCTCTGAAAGGAAATCATTGGTTTTATTTTTTTTTTCCCTTGGGTTTATTCTTAATTAGGCATGTTGGAATCTTTACAAAAAAAAAACCATATAAATGTAAAGTGTTTAACTCACAGGTACCCACGTGAAAATGAGTTAGTAGTATTAACTGGAGACAACAACAAAACTTCCGCAGGCAGCTGAAACTGTTCTGTGCATTAACATATGTATGTTTATGTGTATGTGTGTATATGTTTATTTTTACTTGTTTTAAGAATGCTTTTTAATCCAAGTTGGACTTTAGTAGGTTTTTTTTTTTTCCTTCATTATAACCATGGGATAGAAATGCATCCCTTGCCCAGAGCTATTTTGTTTTGAATGTGGGGAAATGGGAAAACTTCAGGCTTTGATCCTTAGACCAGATTACTTTCTGTCTCACACTGAGGTCACAGACAGGACATGTGAATGGAACAAATGCTGAGAACTTGCACTGGCCATAATCAAGGCAGTAGTTCAGGCCTCTCTAGCTTGATTTCTTTTACAGTAATAATGACAATAATAGAGACAAGGATATTATCATTTCCTTGCTGCTTGTGTATCCTGCTTTGTTGGGGAAAAAGTTGTGTCTAAAAGTCAAGCCATTTCTGATTTTTAAATTTTCATTTGTAAACTGGAGATATTAATAACTACAGTGCAGGATTTTTGTGAACATTGCTAAGTTTGACATCTACAAAACACCCTGAAGAGTACCTAGTGCATGGAAGAACTTAAAAGGTAGCAGGTAGTATTATTCTGATTTTTGAATTTTCATTTGTAAACTGGAGATATTAATAACTACCTTGCAGGATTTTTGCGAATACTGCTAAGTTTGACATCTATAAAACACACACACACACACACACACACACACACATATATATATATATAGAGAGAGAGAGAGAGAGAGGGTACCTAGTGCATAGAAGAACTCAAAGGTAGCAGGTAGCATTATTGTTATTACTTTATACTTTCATTTGTGCTTTATAACCAGGTGTGGTCCAGGATCAGCAGTATCAGTATTCCCTGAGTACTTATTAGAAATACAGTGCCTCAGAGCCCCTTCCAGGTCTGCTGACTCAAAATCTCCTTTGTAGCAAGATTTGAGGTGATTTGTGTGCTCAGTCAACCTGGACATGCACTGCTTTATAAAGTGTACTTTGTACTTAGAACTTTTCACATTTTAAACGTTAAATGGTGTTCTAAAACTTGAATTATTTTATACCACCTATACAAGATTTCCTATATCTGTGTTTCATCTGGACCATTATTTACTTAATAGATATTTTGAATAGTCTCAGCAGTTTGGGAGGTCAAGGACGGTGGATCACCTGAGGTCAGGAGTTTGAGACCAGCCTGGGCAACATGGTGAAACTCTTCCTGTACTAAAAATACAAAATTAGCTGGGCATGGTGGCAGGCGCCTGTAATCCCAGCTACTCGGGAGGCTGAGGCAGGGAGAATCTCTTGAACCTGGGAGGCGAAGGTCACAGTGAGCCGAGATGGTGCTACTGCACTCCAGCCTGGGTGACAAAGCAAGACTCCGTTAAAAAAAAAAAAAAAAAAGATAGTCTTAATTAAAAAAAAAAAAAAAAGACCTTAGCCTGCTCCTAAAAATGATATTGTGGGTCTTATATCGTAGCTATATTCATATAATATAGCTATATTCTATATTCGTATGAAATAAATAATAGACTGTGAAGTTAAAAATGTCCTCCGTATACCCCTAAAAGCATCCTGGGTATCACTGTGACACACACCCTGTCTTTCAAGCAACACTTTCCCAGGGGCTCACTATTTACAAGAAGATTGTTCTAAGTGGTTTAATAAAGCAAAGACTCTCAATAAAATACTGGCAAACCGAATCCAGCAGCACATCAAAAAGCTTATCCACCAAGATCAAGTTGGCTTCATCCCTGGGATGCAAGGCTGGTTCAACATATGCAAATCAATAAATGTAATCCATCATATAAACAGAACCAAAGACAAAAATCACGTGATTATCTCAATAGATGCAGAAAAGGCCTTTGACAAAATTCAACAGTGCTTCATGCTAAAAACTCTCAATAAACTAGGCATTGATGGATCATATCTCAAAATAATAAGAGCTATTTATGACAGACACACAGCCAGTATCATACTGAATGGGCAAAAACTGGAAGCATTCCCTTTGAAAACTGGCACAAGACAGCGATGCCCTCTCTCACCACTCCTATTCAACATAGTGTTGGAAGTTCTGGCCAGGGCAATCAGACAAGAGAAAGAAATAAAGGGTATTCAATTAGGAAACAAGGAAATCAAATTGTCCCTTTTTGCAGATGACATGATTGTATATTTAGAAAACCCCATTGTCTCAGCCCAAAATCTCCTTAAGCTGACAAGCAACTTCAGCAAAGTCTCAGGGTACAAAATCAATGTACAAAAATCACAAGCATTCCTATACACCAATAACAGACAAACAGAGAGCCAAATCATAGTGAACTCCCATTCACAATTGCTACAAAGAGAATAAAATACCTAGGAATCCAACTTACAAGGGATGTGAAGGACCTCTTCAAGGAGAACTACAAACCACTGCTCAATGAAATAAAAGAGGACACAAACAAATGGAAGAACATTCCATGCTCATGGATAGGAAGAATCAATATAGTGAAAATAGCCGTACTCCTCAAGGTAATTTATAGATTCAATGCCATCCCCATCAAGCTACCAATGACTTTCTTCACAGAATTGGAAAAAACTACTTTAAAGTTCTTATGGAACCAAAAAAGAGCCCACATTGCCAAGACAATCCTAAGCAAAAGGAGCAAAGCTGGAGGCATCATGCTACCTGACTTCAAACTATACTATAAGGCTACAGTAACCAAAACAGCATGATACTGGTACTAAAAGAGACATAGACCAATGGAACAGAACAGAGGCCTCAGAAATAACACCATACATCTACAACCATCTGATCTTTGAGAAACCTGACAAAAACCAGAAATGGGGAAAGGATTCCCTATTTAATAAATGATGCTGGGAAAACTGGCTAGCCATATGTAGAAAGCTGAAACTGGATCCCTTCCTTACACCTTATACAAAAATTAATTCAAGACAGATTAAAGACTTAAATGTTAGACCTAAAATGATAGAAACCCTAGAAGAAAACCTAGGCAATACCATTCAGGACATAGGCATGGGCAAGTATTCCTGACTAAAACACCAAAAGCAATGGCAACAAGAGCCAAAATTAACAAATGGGATCCAATTAATAAAACAGTTTCTGCACAGCAAAAGAAACTACCATCAGAATGAGAGAAATTTTTGCAATCTACCCATCTGACAAAGGGCTAATATCCAGAATCTACAAAGAACTCAAACAAATTTACAAGAAAAAATCAAACAACCCCATCAAAAAGTGGGCAAAGGATATGAACAGACACTTTTCAAAAGAAGACATTTGTGCAGCCAACAGACACATAAAAAAATGCTCATAATCACTGGTCATCAGAGAAATGCAAATCAAAACCACAATGAGATACCATCTCACACCAGTTGGAATGGCGATCATTAAAGTCAGGAAACAACAGGTGCTGGAGAGGATGTGGAGAAATAGGAACACTTTTACACTGTTGGTGGGAGTGTAAACTAGTTCAACTATTGTGGAAGACAGTGTGGCGATTCCTCAAGGATCTAGAACTAGAAATATCATTTGACCCAGCAATCCCATTACTGGGTATATACCCAAAGGATTATAAATCACACTGCTATAAAGACACATGCACATGTATGTTTATTGTGGCACTACTCACAATAGCAAAGACTTGGAACCAACCCGAATGTCCATCAATGATAGACTGGATTAAGACAATGTGGCACATATACACCATGGAATACTATGCAGCCATAAAAAAGGATGAGTTCATGTCCTTTTAGGGACATGGATGAAGCTGGAAACCATCATTCTGAGCAAACTATCACAAGGACAGAAAATCAAACACCACATGTTCTCACTTATAGGTGGGAATTGAACAATGAGAACACGTGGACAAAGGGCAGGGAACATCACACACCAGGGCCTGTTGTGGGGTGGTGGGAGGGGGGAGGGATAGCATTAGGAGAAAAACCTAATGTAAATGATAAGTTACTGGGTGCAGCAAACCAACACAGCACATGTGTACATATGTAACAAACCTGCACGTTGAACACATGTACCCTAGAACTTAAAATATAATAATAAATAAGTAAATTTAAAAAAATAAAAAAAAATAAAGGAAAGACTCTTTTTCCAATCTGAATAATCATTCCTTGGCTTTTCTTTTTTATCAATTCAAACTAGGGCCATATGATGTGACAGAAAATATTTTATCAGTCTGATAGACCAGAGATGTCACTTTTAAGCATTTATCTGGGCCAGATTCCTTCCTCCTTCTTAACTTCTATCAACATCCATTGAACAACCACTGCATGCCAGCCTTTGTGCTTAGCATGGAAGACAGAGTTGAGGAAGACAGTGCCCCTTCCCTAGCATCTTATCATATGGTTGGTTGTGGTAGTACAGGAAAATGTGACAAAGCTGATGGTAAAGCAACCCTTAGGACATCGTGGAGGCACAGAGCAAGGTATCTCCCCCAGCCAGGGGGTCTAAGCAAGGCTTCCTGGCAAGAAGTAAGGCCTTAGCTCAAACCTAAAGAATTGACAAGGGGAAGAGTCGGGGGGCATGCTCAAAAGGGGATATAGCCTGGGCAAAGCTGCAGACCAAGAAACAGTAAGGCACATCTCCCAGTCTCAGTTTCTTCATTTGTGATATGAAACAGGAAGGATACTTACCACATTAGGTCATTTAGAGTAAACACCCCAAGGCTTGTGTTTATTTGAGAGAATTACATCTGCATATTCACATATACAAAGACAGAAGCAGTGACAAGCAATAGCTGTAGTTCCACTCCCAGATATATACCCAAGAAAAATAAAAACATAGGTCCACATAAAAATTTGTATACAAGTGTTCATAGCATCGTTATTCACAATAGCCAAAAGTGGAAACAAATCAAATGTCCATGAATTGATAAATAAAATGAGGTATATCTACACAATGCAATATTATTGGGCAATAAAAAGAAATGAAGTATTGATATGTGCTACAATATGAATTAACTTTGAAATGCTATGCTAGTGAAAGAAGCCAGAAACAAAAGGACACATACGTGATTTCATTTATATGAAATGTCCAGAATAAGCGATCTATATTCTATAGATTCTTATAAACCTATAAATCTATAGAGACACAAAGTAGATTAGTGGTTGCCTATGGCTGGAGGTGGGATGGGAGAGGGAGTGATTATTAATGGGTACTGGGTTTCTTTTTGTTCCAAAGTTGATTGTGGTGATGACTGTACAATTCTTTCTTTTTTCTTTTCTTTTTTTTTTTTTTTGAGATGGAGTCTCGCTCTGTCACCAGGCTGGAGTGCAGTGGCACCATCTCGGCTCACTGCAACCTCTGCCTCCCGGGTTCAAGAAATTCTCCTGCCTCAGCCTCCTGAGTAGCTGGGATTACAGGCATGTGCCACCGTGCCCAGCTAATTTTTTGTGTGTGTGTTTAGTAGAGATGGGGTTTCACCATGTTGGCCAGGATGGTCTCGATCTCTTGACCTCGTGATCTGCCCTCCTCAGCCTCCCAAAGTGCTGGGATTACAGGCATGAGCCACCGCGCCCGGCCTGATTGTACAATTCTTTCAATATACTAAAAACCATTGAATTGTAGACCATAAATGTTTGAATTGAATGGTATGTGAATTATATCTCAATAAAGCTATTTTTTAAGTGATAGCTAACACTTTCATAGCATAACCTAGGCACAGTTCTAAGTGTTTTATATATGTTAACTTATTAATTCTTACAATATCCAATGATATAGCTACCATGATGGTCCCCAGAAAAGACTGCCTAGGGCCACATGGCCAGTAAATGGTAGGGCTGTGATGCAAATCCGTGGGGGCTGGCTTTGGCACACACTCACTTATTTCCAGCCTACACTGTCCTAGCTTGGGAACCATCAAAAGCTTCAGTTTTAGATTCAGATAAACCTGGGTTCTGATCTCATCCCTGCTATTTATCAGCCAAGTGATGCTGGGCAGGCTACTGAACTCAGTTTTCTCATATGTTCAATGGAGATAATAATAGTGCATACCTCACAGGATTGATGTTTAGCACAGGGACTATCTATAGTAAGCTGTTAACAACTATGAGGTCCTTCTTTATGCGGAGTTATCACTGGTTTGAGAACTGAAAAGCACTACCTAAAAGCAGCAGGCAGGCTAATACCAGGCAACTTGAAGAGTTAGCTTATTATTTCTGCAAAGACAGAATTTTGTTTTTTGTATGAAAATGGCCTAGTAAACTAGTGGTCTGGCATGCTACTTTTTACATAACATAACTTAAAGTCTTAAATGAAGAGAAAAATATTTGCCACATGCACTAAGCATTCGAAATGTTGAAGATCTGCTTTTTATGGCATGAAAATAAGCAGAAGTGTGGGATGGAGAAAGAAATGTGTCACTTCCCCAGCACTGGCCTGCAAGGGCAGAGTGACCTTACACAAGAAGAAAAATGCCAGTAATTTCCAAACTAATCTAATTTTGAATTTCGTGATTTTTCATTTCATTATGTAGAGACATATTTATTCTCGGAAGGAAAGAACAAAAAACCTGACATTAGTGATAAAATAAGTCATATAAGTTTTGCTGGCAAACTCATACTGCACAGTGCTGCAGAGTTCATTTGCAAGACAGGAAGCAAGTCAAAGTCCATTGCAGTTCTCTGCCCAGAATGTTTCTTTGAGCACAGTTTGTGACTGGAATTTTTTAAATTTTATTTTGGGGTTGGCATAGTTTGCTGCGGTATGATTCAGTCTCTTCTTTCATCTCCTATAATTTTCCTCCTAACATTCAATGGACCCGCTCTGGGGTTTCCACATCATGGGAAACGTACCAGCATTCATTCTGCTGTTTAGGCCACCTTTGATTCCTCCTTTTCTCCCCCATGGCCAGTGGGTAGGTACATTTGCTAGGCTTCCTCCAAAATATATCTTGCATCTTTTCACTTCTCTCTAACTCCTTCGCCACTATTTATCCAAGCCACTTACATCTACTGAAAGGACTACTGCAATAGTTTTTTAAATGTTCCCTCTACTTCCGCTGTATTTCCCTACAGCCAATTCTCCATGGAGCAACAAGAGGTATCTCTAGAAATATGAATAAGATCAAACTTCTGCCTAAACCATCAATGGTCTAAATTCAAATATATGATTAGAATATTTAAAAGGTGTTCAACATCATTAATCATCAAGGAAAGTAAATTTAAAGCTACAATGAGATACTACAGATTGAGTAGCCCTTATCCAAAATGCTTGGGACCAGAAGTATTTTGAATTTTAGACTTTTTTAAATTTTGGAATATTTTTATATACATAATAAGATATTTTGTGATGAGGCCAAGCCTAAACACAATATTCATATATGTATTTTTAACAATTTTGTGCATATAACTTATACACATAGCCTGATGATAAATCTTTACAATATTTTAAACAATTTTATGTATGAAACAAAGTTTGTGTACATTGAAAGCCAAGGTGTATATCAAAAAGCAAAAGTGTCACTATCTTGGCCACCCATGTGGACAATCTGTGGTTGCATGGCATCACCAACATTCCTGACTCTGAATTTATATGCTAACAATAAGTAATCATTTTCTAACATTTATTTACACATAATCACTTAACTGTAAAAAATATGACATAATATTAATACAGTGAAAAAATAATGTGGTTTACAGAAACTAAGCAGAACAGTAGCATCAACAGAATACCTGTATTAACTGTTAAACAGTAGCAGCAACAAACAATGGCAGGCTTTCAGTCTCTACCGATGATGCTGTGTTCTGTTTAAAAGGTTACTATATACACTTTTTTTAAAGGTGAGAAGAAACATCAGAAGCACTTGAGGGACCAGCAAGTGGGTCCTCTATGGATGAGGAGGCTTTCTGCTGGATGGCTTTTAAAAATATTTCCCCCAGAGTCATCTGCCTCACTAACTATGGTTTTTGCGTTAGAAGTCTGATTTTATACATCGCCATGAATTCTTACTCTGTTAGGAATGCACACTACTCTAGTCCTTCAATAAGCCCATCATAGATTTTTACCATGTCATCTATAGGTGATTTTTCTGCAGTGTTTTCCACTTGTGGTGTCATGTCAGTGCTCAAAAAGTTTTGGATTTTGGAGTATTTTGGATTTTAAATGTTTGGATTAGGGATGCTCAACCTGTACTATGCACACACCAAAATAGCTAAAATTTTAAGAATTAAAAAGACTGACAATACCAAATACTGTTGAGGATGTAAAGAAACTAGAACTTTCATGCACTGCTAGTGAAAAGGAATATATGATACATTTGGAAAATTGTTTGGCTATATCTAATAAAACTAAATATATGCAATTCTACTCCTAGGTATATACCAGAATAAATGAGTGCCTATGTCCATCAAAAGTTTCAACACTATTTACACTAGCTTTATTTATAATAGACAAACATTGGCAACAACCTAAATGTCTACTAACAGTACAATAGATAAATGGTTGTATATTCACATAACAAAATAGAACAAGTAATAGAAAAGAATGAACTACTGGCACATCCCATAACATGGATGAATCTCCTGGATTAAGCAAGTGAACACGTACAAAAGTCTGTACTGTATGATTCTATTTATTTATGTTCAAGAATAGGCAAAACTAATCTGCCTTGACAGAAGGCCAATTATTGGTTACTGGACTTTACCTTTGCTAGGGACTGGGGACGGGGTGGTTAGATTGAGAAGTGGCATGAGGGAATCTTCTGAGCTTTGGAACTGTTCTATATCTTGAACTGGGCTGGATAGTTGTTTCATGAGCAGTGCGTGTGTGTGTGTGTGATTGTGTGATCAAGTTGTACACTTTTTGTGCACACTATAATTATGAATGTTTTTCTTCAGTTATAAAAAGTCAGTGGCATCCCAATGCACTTATAATTGACTCTATAAATTATATCATGGTCTGGCGACTGCCTTCCTTTTCTCATCTCACACTTTATTCCTCCTTGTTCTTTATGCTTTTGCTGCACAGGCCTGGCCTTCTGATTTTCCCTTACACATGCCACTCCCTAATCGTTATCCTCTTAATTTCTTCATCGCTCCTTCCACCATTTGAAATGATCTTATTTGATTACTTATTTATTTCTTGCTTTCTTGCTCTAGAATGTCAGCCTCACGAGAGTGGAGTCTTCGTCTGTCTGATTCACTCTTTTCCCAGCACGCAGAATAAGACACTTGTAAGACTCAGATATTTGTTCCATAAATTGATATGATCTTCAAATATTTGTAAAAAGTAACACTGCTGAGTGTTTACAATATCTCCATATTCTTAACAATATCTCAGATGAAAATGTAGCTATTATGACTATTTTGTAAATGTCTTACCTGACAAATTTATTCATTTATTTATATTTATTTAATGTAATAAATGTTTATCAAATGTTCACTACAAGCAAAGTATTGATTTAGCTAGTATTGTCTGGGGTACAATAAAGGAGAATTGAAAATACGGCAGACAGAAGTAGTAATTTCGGACTGTGTCCTAAAGCTAGCCTAGGAGTGGAGGAAGGTCGTTCCTTCATGTGAGACTGAGGGGGAAATATGGGTGGGGATACAGATAAATTTATGGTGGAGGAAGTGGAAAATGTTGAGTTCTTACTTGATGGTTTCTATTTCCTCCAAAGTAGGAAGCAGGATCACGTGCTAAAACAGAGAAGGCAGGAGTAGGTTAGAAGGCTTGAGAATCTTCAGTGCTTTCTTGTTCTTGATACATGAGGGCACCTCTCCCAAACTGAAGGTTTGCAGGGTGATGAAGTGGCAAGGCAAGGAGTGAGGGAACTAGGGGTCTTTGTAAGTTGTGGAAGAAATGATATGGGGACTCAAGAATGGGGGTGAAAGGCTATGAAGCCAGGAAGAATTCAGAGAAAGGAAGAGATAAAGAGGCTCTTGTAATATCCAGATCAAGATGATGGAGTGGTCATACAGAAGGGTGTCTTCTGTGTGATTTTTTTCAAGCACAGGGAAAAACATTTTAAACCAAAATCTAGACAATAATTACATGAGCATTGGGGGAAAATGATGAGTCAGGAGGGAAGTCACATTGCTGTGTCTTGTGCAGGAAGAAGCTAGATATATGGATTAACTATTGACTTTGTTAAAAATATATAAACCTAAGTCTGTTAAAACCACTAAATGATTAGAACTAGAATGTGTAACTTCCAAACCTGTTGAAGAAAAAGAAAAGGAATTAGGATAATCCAAAAGAAGACAAAAAAAAGAGGAAAAAAGAACTTCATAAATGGGGAATATAAAATGTCGGAGATAAATTGTCAGATTTAAACTCACCTACTAAAGGATAAGACTTTTAGATAGGCTTTTCAAAAATGCAGGTATATATCTGTTTATAAGTTATATACCTCAAACAAAATAACACAGAAAGATTACAAATAAAGGCATGAAAAAAGGCATACCAGAAAATTAGTGACAACAACAACAACAACAAAAAGCTGGCCTAGCAATACTAGTACTAGATAAAAATGGATATTAAATTAAAAGTATTTCTAGGAACCAAGGTCTTATACAGACAATGAAACTACTTACCAAGACAGTAGGACAACCATAAATTGATTTGCCCTTAACAACAAATTTGTTGTTGTGGAAGGTTTGGTGGAAGACTGGGAAATTGGCTCATTCAAAATGACTCAGCCTTCTGTTTATCATGGAAAAGACTACATTTCTCAGTTTCCCTTGCATCTAGATTCTTCACATGACCGAGCTTCTGCCAAGCAGAGATTTGGAAGATGAAAGCAACTACTATGAGGTGGTGGCCACAGGTTCTTCTGGTGGCCGGAAGGGTAGTAGAGGTGCTCAGTTCTCTAGGGACGGTGATTGCAGGAGTTCTCAAATTCTGGTGGAGTGCTGAAGTGGCTAAGTGGCGGGCAGTGGCTGGCCATGGGGTTTCTGCATGATTATGGATGTTTCTCCTGGCTAGGTTGCTCACAGTCTGAGTAATACACAAGCTTGGCTCCCCAGCTTCCCAGAAATTCTGTAAGCTAACTTGGATCCTGTAATAGTCCTGTTCTGCTTAAACTAGCTGGAGTGTATCACAATGTGACATGGTATGAGCTGTGCTAGAGGTAAGCTTCAAGCACTATAAGCATATGTGGGATTCTAAAACTCTGAGTGGGGGCAAGTATAGAATCCTTGTAGGCTTCTTAGAGCAGGTGATAGCTGCAATATGAGCTGAAGTATGAGTTGGAATTAGCGAGGTAGAGGCAGAAAGACTAGGAAGGCTTAGAGAAAGAAGGAACAACATGTGCAAAGGTGGAGCCCAGAAGTTGCAGAACTCTAGTTGGTTCAGAATATCCCTAACACAGGATGAGAGGACAGAGTGATGAAAAAGGAGGCTGTAGCAGTGGCAGGGGTAATTCACAGATGGCCTTGCATGCCAATTTGTAGAATGCAACTGTTGTTTTTCTTGTCTGCTCAGCACCTTGGCTGCTTCTCCTCTTATCTTCTGCTCCCCTCTTTCCACTCCAACACACACACATTTCCTTTGGGAAGCTACTGCTTCTCCACTCCAACAGGTGATTCTGATGAGCCTGTCAATCATGGTACCCTCATCCCTGATGACAGGAAAGGTCTCTTGTTCTAGATCTGACCACTCCTGGTAGCCATTCCTATGAGTATGGTGATTGGTCTAAGGTGGGGCTGTGTGTCAATTCTGACCTGTCAGAGTCTTCCTGGGGATTTTTAAAATTTAGGACTGGCTCAAAGAGTTGTGAATTCTGGTAGCCATTATCTGCCGTAATCCTCCCTTAATCTCTAAGGAGAAAGTCTGTCTGTGATGGAAGAGACTTATGTAAAGTAGAAAAAAGTAACAATGAGAAATGGAAGAGGAGATATGAGACACAGAGAGTTAGTTTTAGCAAAGACAAGTGTCAGGATCTAGGCCCTGACATGGCTACGCTAATTCCTGTAGCCCTTATGTCATGCTGATCAAAGCCTGACCAACATACCTATTTATAATCACGTTACTCATAGAGTTTGTTTATGCATATTTTAGTAAACATTTCTCCTCCTCTTTTCCCTGTTGTTCATTTTTGGTTATTGTATAATATTCTATTGAATTTAAATCTCTTTATCTAACTATTAGGTTATTTCCAGTATGTCAAACATTGTTGGTTTGGATTTGGACAGAAGATGAGGAGAGAGGATGTGGCATAGTGTTTGTCAGCTTCAGGGAATGGCATAGAAAAAGGAATGGAGGCGAGAAAGTACACAGCGTGTTTAAGGATTAACAAATAATCCTGTTCGGCTGGAGTTGAAGAATAGTGGGAACAGAAATAGCTGTAAAAATAGATTCTCTGCTGCATAGTGTACTAATGATAGGGTAGGTGAACATGAAAAAAGGTGTGCAAATTTGTACTATATTTATTGCTAAAAAAATAAGGAAGTTGTCATGGACAAAATCACGGGGCAGCCACATGGAAACTTCAGTATGCTGTTCTAAGAGCTACAAATTACAAGTGTTGGGAAGAATTACCATAACTATAATAATCTGACTCAGCATTGTGAGGACTTCTTTTCGTGCATTCAGTTGATTTTCTGTAGTTTGAAGGAGTTCTCAAATTCTGGTGCTAGTGTCAAAGTGGCGAAGTGGCACGCAGTGGCTGGTCATGGGGTTTCTGCAGGATGTTGGATGTTTCTCCCGGTTAGGTTGTTCACAGTCCAGGTAATACCAAAGCTTGGCTCAAAACTACAGAAAATCTACTGAATGCGCTAAAGGAAGATTTGAGAAAATGAAGAATAGTTGACCAGGTGAAAAGACTAAATTTTATACAACTGTCAATTATTAAATTGATAGATTTGGTTGCAGTGTGTGTAGGAGGGTGTGGGTGGGGTGCTTTCTCCCTACTCCTCTGGTTTTCATGAGAAGAGATGTTGTGAGAATATAACTGTCATAAAGAAGGCATCAAAATCTATAAGTTAAATCATTATTTAGTAAATGATACTGAAACAATTGAATACATGTTTAGGAAAGAAATCAGAATAGATCCTCATTTTATAGTTAACATCGTACCAAATCCAGTATGGAGTAAAGAGAACATAACAAATCAAATTATAAAATACCAAGATGAAAAAATATATGCCTTTGTAGTAGTTGTAAGTGAGAGGAAGTAAAAAAGGATCGGGGGTAGTTTCTAAACTTGAAAGTGTTGGAAGAAATGTAAAAAAGAAAAAAAATAGTGCACTTGACCACACAAACATTATAAATTTCTATAAGTGTTTTAGTTCCTCAATTAAAACATTCTCAATAAACTTAGAATAACTTTTGCATCAATATGAAAAACAGCTCATTATGTAAAATGCTCATGCATATGAATTGAAATCAGCAGAAACATAATTTCTAAACATCTACCCCAGGCCAGGTCTGTGCTGGATACTTTGCAAACATTCAGTTATAAAAACACTTCAAGGTGGATGTGTCCAGTCAACCCAGGTAGACACTCAGGGTCAGAGTTATATAGGGGTGTGCATAGTAATTCACCTAATGGAACATCTTTTGTTTTTTCCTATGAAATAACTGTTTCTTCCTAGCCCCACCGCAGCCAGGTTCATAATTGAACCCTGATTCCCTGCAGGAACTTTTTCCCTGTGTTCAAGGGAGGCTGGCTCCTCCCCAGACCAGGAGGTGGGTTCTGAATGGTCTCAGTGTGGAATGGAAGGTGTGGTTCCAGTGATTAGGAGTGGATATGTGGCAAATTCTGGCTAACAAGAGAGGGAGAAATCATCTCAGGGGCTTTGGAAAATAATTTTTTGCCCTTATAAACAGACAGTGCCTTTTTTTGTTTCTGGATGCTGTTGTGTGTAAGTGTGATACATGGAAGTCTTCACCTGAATACACGGTGATGGAGGATGGAGGAGTGGCTATCTGAAGGAAATCAGAATTTGATTATGAACCTGGCTGAGGTGGGGCTAGGAAGAAATAGCTGTCTCATAGGAACAATATAAGGTGCCTCAGTAGGTAAGTGACTAGGCATGCCTCTACACATCTCTGACCCTCTGTTTCTACCTGGGTCAACTAGAAATGTCCACCTTATAGCGTGCTTTTTTTTTTTTTTTAACTGAATGTTTGCAAGTGCATGATCTCATGATCAAGTGGGTGGGGCAGAGCCACACCATCTCAGGGAAAAAGGTCTGAGCCCTAATCATACTCATCCCTTCCCCCATGCAGCTCTATTTAGGGACTTCCTCTTTTGGGAGATAGTACATTTCCTTAATATTTAGTCCTATGGAAACTGGGTGTTCCATTGCTCACTGCCAAAGGCCTAAACAGTGCAAGTAAATTGAAGAACTGAGGTTTGAACCCATGGAACACACAATTCTAAATGGAAATATAAACAATTAACTAACACTTGGAAAAGAAGTTTCGGCAATTCTAAATGGGAATATAACCGATTAATTAACATATGGAAAAGTTTCAACCTCATTAGTAAGCAAAGAAAGGCAAATTAAGCAAGATTGAGAATCTGTTTTTTAAAAACTATTACACGACAAAAGATTTTTTTAACGGTGAGTACTGCCATACTTTGCTGGCATTTGAGAATGTAAACTCCCATAGCGCTTTAAAAATAATAACAGCAGCTATCATTTATTGAGTGCTTACTACATGGCAAGCAGTACGCAAAGCAAGCACATGGATTTAACCCTTATTCCAGTGAAATGAGTATTATTTTTATCTGCAGTTTAAGGATAAGGTTTAAAGAGACCCACTGACTTGCTGAGGTCTCACTGGTACAAAGGACCCTTTGTGGAAAGACGATTCCATAAATGAACCAAACATGTGCCAATAACACTGGTCAAGTAGAGGCCCCCTCAAAAAATATTTTTGAGAAAAAAACTTTAAATAGAATTTGCAATTTCATGTTAAAAAATAAAAGCATTAAAGTAGATACCACAGGGAAACATTCATTATGAGCCATCCTCACAACCGATTTTCAGCTAGGTGTTGTATTTATTTGAGTTTCCTAAATGAGTGGGTGGGTAGCCCCACACACTTATCATTGCTGAGGGCCTCTAAGTGTCTCTCTCCAGCCCAGGGAGCTGTGATTCAACCTGATGTGACTCTAAAGCCTGTGCTCATCGCAGACCACAGGGAATCGACTTAGAAAATAATTTAGCAAATTAAATCAATAGCCTCAAAAACATTCATATTTCTTAATCTATTAAATATTGTGACAAATTGTAAAAGCTTTAAGAATAAATACATGAAAGGCAGAGTTCCTTACGATAGTAAAGATCAGAAATTAATACAAATGTTTAACCATAGGGACCTCATTAAATTATGTAATGCAAACATTAAAAACAATCTTTATGAGGACGTTGTAATAAAGTGGAAAGCTGTATTATACAATGTTAAGTAGGAAAAAATTGACCTATGGAATATTCATAAGAAGCAGAACTGCGAAAAGGAAAACTTTAAGTCTATAGAGAAAAAACAGTAAAGAAATGCACTTAAAAATGTTAACAGAGGCTGGATCTTGGTATAATGAGCAATTTTCTCCAATTTCTTATATTTTCTGTAATGAGGATTTTCTCTAATAAGTACTATTTTAGAGTAGAAATCATCCTAAAAATCTTTATTTTTGAAAAAGGATAAAGGCCTGGGAAGTAGTCTTTATATAGGAAGTAAAAATTACTGAGAGATGGAGAGACTTCCCCATGAAGATATCATGATTATGATTCCTCAGTGTCAAAGCAAAGGCTGGGAGGAAACACCCATGGCTGGCCTTTACTCACAGTTTCCAGCACCACCCAATGTCAAATATTTTGCCTCACTGTCAGACCATGTGATTCAATATTTAATTCAGGAGTCATGTCATGGTAGACTTATTCAAAATGTATATGCTCATGAAGCATCTGGGTAGGTTTCATATGTTTGTGGATCATTAAGCCCAAAAATATCTAGGTGAGTGCAGAACTAAGAAGTTAATTAGCAAAATAAAATACTATAATGGAATAAATCTATAAACATCATTATAATAATTTATTAAAATTCACTCCCTCTTTTTGGAAATTCCCGTGATTTCTGTATCCCCCAGTGGCCTCTGCTGGTTCTCCTGTGATTCTGTCTGGCTGTTTCTTCTCTCTTCTTTGAGGCTCATCACTGTGCTTCCCTAAAAGATGCAAGCTCACCTGGTCTGTCCCAAGCCCTATGCTTTTCTCTCTGTACCGTCCCCGGGAGAACCTCATTTACTCTATTAGTTGCTGCAAACCTCTGTATACAAATCACCCTTCAACAGCCCCTCAGAGTTGGTACTTGAAGGCTTATAAATAAGTTTAATATAAAAGATTTCATCAGCCTTCATTTCTGAATAACAGATAATTCTTAAAAATGATTATCAAAGAATAAGCATATAAAACAATGTGTTAACCTTTGGTGACCCTTTCCACCACTCTGACTGTCTGACAGCTGAATGCTTCAGTCTTAAGATGCACAGACTATGTCTTGCTTTCAATGTATTTCCTCTAAAGCCACTTCGTCACAGTTTTAACAACTGCCAAATTAATGTAGTACTTCAAAAAATCCATTGAGAAATACCCTATGTTGAAGAAGTAACTTGGAGGGTGCAGCCACTCCATTGCTTCCTAGCTGGATAAACCTTAGTGAGGGATCAAGGGTGACCCCTACTGAGTAGGATGTCCATTCCCAGGATGAATGTATGTATAAATATGACATCCCCAAATTATCCTTCCAAAGCAAACTGTGCCTTTCCTTGTAAATGGTTTAGATCACATTTGATTCTCATTGCTTTGCCTTATCTGAGAATCAAAGCATTTGTGTTGTCATCCCAACAAAAGTTCTGAGACAGGGCACATCAGCCACTTCTCCTTCCTCTTTCCCTTCCTTGGGGTCACTCTTAACTATTTTGGGCAATTCTTGCTCATCTGCACAAGCTCAATTAATTATCTCCATGTCTTCTATCCCCTCCCTTTATTGTGTTTGTCCAGTTGGTAGCAAATCATCAGCTCAACAAACATTTTTGAGTGCCAACTATGTATGAAGAGCTGTGCTAGGCACTGAGGAGTGCAAGATAAAAGTAAAAAGAATCTTCCAAAGTAATTCTGTCCCTTTCCTCTGGTTTCCAGGCCTGACCTCAGCTGTCAGCCACTATTCCTAAATACAATTGCTTTGTGGCTGGAGCTCAGTATCAAAACCAGTAAGGAGCCAGTGCTAGTTACTTTGCTCTCAATCCCAACCTTTATTATAACTTTAACTTACAGCTACAAACTTAGGCGTAAAAAAAAGACTGAATTCAAGATTAGACATTCCAAATGCTCCCCAGCTATCCCATCCTCATGTTTGAAATGTTCTTTCTCATATCAAATCCTCCCTCCCCCTTCCTTCCCATCTAGCAGCCTTCTCAGGCAGTAGCATGACTTAAACCCATATAAACCATTACATTCACAGACAACTGGCTTTCTGTGGAGCTAAGTGAAAAAAATTGAGACACTCCCAAGATCATAACTGGCCCATTGTTATTTGTTTCCCCTTTCACAGCAAGTTAGAAAGTTTGATGATTACTATTCTTTTCTTCATTATTATCAAACACTGACACTGGTTTTAGCCTTTACACTAAATTTTTTGCTCCAAGTTTCAAATAAAGAGGAGCAGACATTATTCTGCATTCATTAAAAATAGGCTTGTGTTTTCCTTCATGGATTAACTACTTAGTGCCATGTGAAAGCATCTTATACATAGTAAATGCATAGAACTAGTGCCATCCATTCAAGAGCAGAGAGGGTCCATGGAGCAAAGACCAGCTGATCTGGAGCTGTGAACTACACCTCCCTCCCCACTGCAGTGGCACCATCTGCAGCGTGAGGCTGGACCCCCTCCAAGTACTCACTGCCTCCATTAGAACTCTTATGAGCCTGCTTTTTGAAAGTATATTCATTCCATATGCAAAGGATGGGATACATATGCACGCTAACAGCTTCTATGCATGCAAAATGTGCAGATGGGCAAAAAGAAATGAAGCAGGGTTTGATGTTAAGACAAATTATTAACCCCAAGAATTCCTAAAAGCCACATAGGAGTCCTATGGAAAAGCAGCCCCTCTTAGAACTGGTAACTGGAACTTATTTTATATTTCAGTAACTGTGGTTTAGCAAAAGGGTAAGAAAAACAGCTTTTATAACTTTTTTTTTTGCATTGTTCCCTTTGAGAACAAACATCTGATGGTCACAGAATTTTAACCAGGAGTATAGTATCATCCCCAAAATTGATCTTTTCTCCAGGGTTCCCATCACATATGGACCACATCTTCTTAGCTGAAACAGTGCAAGAAAACTAAAATATGTGTCTCCTTCAATGAACAGCTGCATGATTCTTTTTAGGAAGGGAAAGCAAGTAGAATTTTTAAGCAGTAAACAATAAATCATAACACATTTTCGAATATTTAATATGCCCATAGTATTTATAAATACATAATAAATCTTGCAACAGATACACCGAGAGTTTTTATTAGGGTTATTTATTTCTGACTAGTTTATAGAATTAAAATGTTTAGATTTGTAGACCACATTTAGGTCTAAGGGCTTCTAGATTTAGTCAGCATTTCTAAATGAAGATACATGGCTGACTGGATGGGGGTTTGAGAGAGCAAGTCAAGGGTAATGCCAACATTATTTGGGCAACTGGATACAAATTGAAATAGGAAACAATGAAGAAATAACGTGTTTCAGTCATAGCATTGAAGGTGCTACCGAGATAACCAAATAAAGCTATTTGATGGCAGTTGGATAGAGGGATGTCCAAGAAAGCTGTTTAGGCTTTTTGAGAGTCATTAACATATGGATGGCAGTGAAAGCCCAGAGAGTGAATGAGATTGCCCAACAAGAAAGTGTAGAGAGAGAAGGATAAGGATGAATTCTGAGACCCTAAGAATAAAAGAGGGCAAGGAGGATAAGAGGAAAGCTAGCAGAGAAAAGCAGAATGCTTCAAGAAGGAAGGAATGGTCAGCAAGGTCAATGCTGCCCGGTCAAATAAGGTAATGACTGAAAAGAGGAATTTAGCAATGAAAAGTTCTTCAGTGACCTTGAGGCATTGGGAGGCACTGGGGAGGGGTGTGCGCTGAGCCAAATTATAGTGGTAGAGGCATGAATAAGCGGTCAGTAAAAGGAGGCAGCATGTCAAGTTTAATGCTGAATGAGGACAAATGAGGGTAGGTGGAGGGATAGATTACGTTAGATCACTGTTTCTTAACCCTGGATGCACATTAGAATCATGTGAGGAGCTTGAAAAAATTTTGATGCCTGGCCCCAACCCCTGGCAATTCTGACTTGATTGTTATGAGGTACAGTCTGGGTACCACAAATGTATTAAACACCCAGGTGATTCTAATGAGCAGACAGAGCTGAGAACAACTGGGATAGAAAAATAATTTCTTTTCAGGTGGAAGTGAGTTGCTTATGTCCAAATGCTGAAGATGGGGGCCATAGAGAAAAAGCAGCTGAAAGTATATGGATGCAGAGATGATGATAGTTTACAATTTGGGGCTCCCGAGATTGGGGGCCAGTATAGTCAGCACAGGTAGGGGATAAGCCTTGGACAGGAAAAGCATTATTTTACTATGACCAGAGCAAGGGTGAAATGGGTGTGGATGGTGCTAGGGTTGAGGGTCTTCTGGTAGGAGGGCAAGGAGGTGACATTTTAGTGCATCCTGTGTTCTCTGTGAATTATTATAGAAAAGATGGGGAGGCAGTGGTAAGGTTAGCATTTGGAGGAGAGTGTGGAGAGGACTTGGCAATGTCGAGTGCCTGGTTTAGGTTAGAGGCCCTGAATATGTAGTGTCAGCAGTATGTGAAGCTGATGGTTCTTGGCAGAACATTAAGAAAAAACAGCACTTCTTTAAGTACAGGGTTTGCATTCTTCATGTCATGTTAGTATAATTCAAAGCTGAAAAAGTGATGACTATGAGAAGCACTGGCTGGTGGCTGGTTGCAAACTAACCAAGGAAATCCCTTGTAAATAGTTACATTTATTATATCTAAAACAAACAAACAAAAACCTTTATTGATACTAAAACTTATATCCATAATAAAGAGAATATCAACTGCATTCAACATATTTTAAGTGAGTAAAAAGTAAATGCTCTATATTTTTATATTTGCTTCCTCAAAACATGGCAAGATATCCCCCTTCTGTGTTTGCAATGAGATGTTTCCAAATTCATTCACAAGCTGATTTCCCACACTTTCCATATTTAGTCTTGTCCAATACTCACTGCCTTTCTGGTTTTATAACTGAATAACTGATATTTGTGCAGATGCAATCTAGACATTTTGAAGTTGTAAAAAAAAAAAAAGTATGTATATGAATCCATGCAGAGTTGAATTTTCTGTAAGACCACTCCAGGTAGGTGAGAAGAGTAACTGTATGGTTTTCAAAGGAACTGAGAGTTTCCTGGGACACTAGGCTTTCTATGTTAAAGCCTAGAGAGTCCCACGCAAACATGAAGGATTGATCACTCTACAATATCCCCCTGTCTCTCCCCCAGTAATCCTAATTCCCTTATTAGTGACAAAGTGCCTGCTTTCATGTGGCCGGTGAGACTAGCAGAAAACAGGATGATGTCTGGTTTGTGTGCCAGGTTTTTGGTGGGAAGCCAGCGTGGTGAAAGGAGACACCAATAATTATTTGAAGAGCACAGCACTACTCTACTATCTTCCTTCTACTCTGATATGGTTTGGCTGTGTCCCAACCCAAATCTCATCTTGAACTCTAGCTCCCATAATCCCCACGTGTTGTGGGAGGGACCCAGTGGAAGGTACCTGAATCATGGGGGTGGGTTTTCCCACGCTGTTCTCCTGATAGTAAGTCTCATGAGATCTGATGGTTTTATAAAGGGCAGGTCCCCTGCACATGCTCTCCTGCCTGCCACCTTGTAAGACATGTCTTTGCTTCTCCTTCACCTTCCACCATGATTGTGAGGCCTCCCCAGCCATGTGGAACTGTGAGTCCATTTAACCTCTTTTTCTTTTAAATTACCCAGTCTCAGGTATTTCTTCATAGCAGTATGGAAGTGGACTAATACATATTCCATTTGTCTTCTTACTCTAGTGTAGTAGAGCACACACACATATTTAATTCTTGAAGTCCCTGCCCAGTTTTCTTCAGGACCACGGTTTCTTTGAGGAGGGTATTCTGACATCTCTTGCCTCTGAGACACCTTGTTTCACCTTGAGGCTAGTATCCTAAGGCCTCCTCCCTTCTCAAACCTTTGGACCTCTGCAGTTCTTTTCTCTCATCCTCAGGTAGGATAAAGTAAGTCAAGTACATACCTTAATTATCCAGCCACAGCACTTCTTGATTAAGGAACCATAAACATCTCAATACAAAAAGGGTGCTTTGCCCTTCAGAACTCCCCAGGACAATAGAGGCCATGACTTTGGAAGAAAAACTACTTTCTTCTTCCAAAACTCTGCTTTATTCTTCATTCCAGGATGTCCTTTGCTTAGAACCAATTTTAAAATGATCAACAGATGAAAAGTCATATTCTTGAGGTGAATAGGATAACAGATTGTACAATAGACTGAAGAAATGAGTTTCATCTGTATTAAATCCTCAATACATGTTTATGGATTTGATGAATAAAAGAAGATAAAGCAGATTTCTTTTCTTTAATAATTGAAAAATTTCTCCTTCCAGTCACTGTTAATGTTTTCCGCCTTCACTGTAACCAAGCAAGTACAAATATTACAACACTAGGTATAAAGTTCTGGATCAAATCTATAGAGTATACAAGGACAAGTAAAGCAAGGTTTTTGCCATAATAATGGGCTATTACTAGTTAACAGATGTGGTAAGGTGAGGAAAGAAACTTATAGAGCAAAGACCAAAAGCATACCTATTCCACAATTACATGACAAGTCAATCCAACCACAAAATAGAAATTTATTAAGAGTTTAAGTGGAGTATTACAGAGGAAGAAAGTGTAGTGAATAAATTTTACATATGCTATGCAAAACAGAGTGAGTTCCTGTTTCCAAGGAGAATATGGTGGGTTCATATTTTGCTCACTTTCAAAAGTTTATTCCAGGTTTCATGTGGGCCAGTCTCTGTACTGAGTCATATTCAAAAGAAGCATGAAGTTGCCTCTGGAAGCCTTGAAGATTAATGCGTATCTTTACCCTTGGTGTTCCTAAAGAACCAGACCAGACATAGCACCTTCCAGAAAGCATCCCATAAATCCTCTTCAGCCATAGTTCTTTTCTTCAAAGCTCATTCATGGCAGCCCCTAAAAATCTCTCCTCCTTCCTTTGGTCCACACAGTGGTCCCTCTTCACCTCCTCCTTGACCCTAGTGCTACTTTCCCAGCTGTAGCTAACTGGGCTCCTGCCCCTACTTGCCAGTTCTGTCAAGTTCGCCCTAGGACGCTGGAGAGCTGTTTCTCCTTACTTCCCACAAAACAGTTTGTGGAGTGCTCTGAGAAGTGCTCTCTTTCTCTGACTGTGTTGTGAAAAAAGACCATGAAATATTCTTGGTAAATAAAATTCTTTACTTTGTTCTGTATGCATTCCTGGGTGGGGGTAATTCTCTTTGAGGACAGCTTGAGTAGCTGGGGGCAGATGAGACTCAACTTGAATTAGAAGTGAAATGAGGGTGAGGGGTGAAGGAGGGCTTGTTTTGCTATGGGTCAATCCACTAGGGACAACTGTCTAAACTAAAACAAGAAACCCCCAAATTCATCTATTAACAAGATTTAATCTAGTTGAATAGCAACCTAAACAAATCTTGTTTTTTTGCCTCATGAGGAAAGTGCTATAGCCTTCATGTTCAATTCAGTTCTTCTTGGCTTCCCACCATCCTCATGCCCGTTGTCTGAGCCTTTGTAGAATGTAGTCATTTCCCCTTACCTTACACCTTGCTATGGTTGGCTCCAGGCTAGTCAGTGTTTGTACTCATAAGGTTGTTCACATACTTCGGCCCAGTTTCACCACTCCCAGAAATCTATGCCAAAGAAATAATTCGAGATGCAGACATATATTTATACCTAATATAGATATAATAGTGGAGAAATGGATATAGCTTAAATGTCCCCAAATCAAGAAATGGTTAAACATTTTTGATAAAAGTTATATGATGAAATATATAGTTATCAGAATTCTGATATCAAAGACTATTCAATGACAGAAAATCTTCCTGGTTTAGTTTTAAATAAGATCATACACAAAAAATTTTGAAGTACGATATTAATTTTGTGTATGTATATATACATATGTATGTGTGTGTTTATACACATGCAGACATTTGGTTTCTCCTGGATGGCAAAAATATAGGTATTTATCTTTCTGCATTTTATTATGAACATACCTTCATTTTATTGTGAACATATGTTTATTTTACAATCATAAGAAAGAAATATGACTGTAAAATAAATGAAAAAGAAAGTAATTCTTAGCAGAGTAACAGTCTTAGTCTGTTTTCACACTGCTATAAAGATACTACCCGAGACTGGGTAATTTATAAAGGAAAGAGGTTTAATTGACTCATAGTTCCACAAGGCTGGGGAGGCCTCAGGAAACTTATAATCAAGACAGAAGGGGAAGCAGGCACCTACTTCACAAGGTGGCAGGAGGGAGAAGTGACAGTACAGGAAAAAACTGCCACTTTAAACCATCAGATCTCATGAGAGTTCACTCACTATCATGAGAACAGCATGGGGAGACTGCCCCCATGCTCCAATCACTTCCCTCTCTCAACACAAGGGGATTATAATTCGAGATGAGATTTTGGTGGGGACACAGAGCCAAACCATATCAGTAACTGATGTCGAAGGAAGCTGGAAAGCAATCTATATGGTTAACAGTAGGGGCATGGTTAAATAGTCAGGCGTATTTGTAGGGTCCATCCCCACTGAGATCCCTATTCCTGCCCCTGGCTCCTGAATGTGTGTGAATGTTGGAATCACTCCTTGCCTGCTTCCCTTTCCCCTCTCATGATCCTGCTGCCTATGATGATGTAATCATTGATCTCTTACCTGTTTTGATGTGACTCTGCCAGCATTTATTCCTTATTTGGAGAACTCCCCTTCTCTTACTCTGCAGTTTAGTAGCACTGACTCTTCTGCACCCCACCAGGTGTGGTCCCCAGGAACCAGCTTTGTCAATCTGGCATTCTTTCCCCCTGAGAACAGTGATTGGTTCACCTTAAGCAACCAGAATCCTCACAGGCAATTTTCTTTAGGAGCCATTAGAAAAAAAAAATACTCTCTTTCAGGGATCAATAACTATAAAGATGTTATAACCTGGAGAGTCGTAAGATAAGCTGTCTTTCAGGAAAATACCCACTGTATTAGTTCTGTTTTCATGCTGCTGATAAAGACATATCCGAGACTAGGAAGAAAAAGAGGTTTGATTGGACTTACAGTTCCACATGGCTGGGGAGGCCTCAGAATCGGGGCGAGAGGCAAAAGGCACTTCTCACATGGCAGTGGCAAGAGAAAATGAGGAAGAAGCAAAAGTGGAAAGCCCTGATGAACCCATCAGATCTCATGAGACTTATTAACTACCACAAGCATAACACGAGAAAGACCAGCCCCCGTGATTCAATTACCTCCCCCTGGGTCGCTCTCACAACACATGGGAATTCTGGGATATACAATTCAAGATGAGACTTGGGTGGGGACACAGCCAAACCATATCTTTCCATCCCTGGCCTCTACAAATCTCATGTCCTCACATTTCAAAACCAATCAGGCCTTCCCGATAGTCCCCGAAAGTCTTAACTCATTTCAGTAGTAACCCAAAAGTCTACAGTCCAAAGTCTCATCTGAGACAAGGCAAGTCCCTTTGGCCTATGAGCCTGTAAAATCAAAAGCAAGCTAGTTACTTCCTAGATACAATGAGAGTACAAGTATTGGGTAAATACAGCCATTCCAAATGGGAGAAATTGGGCAAAACAAAGGAGTTTACAGGGCCCATGCAAGTCCAAAATCCAGTGGAGCAGTCAAATTTTAAAGCTCCAAAATCATCTCCTTTGACCCAGGTCTCACCTCCAGGTCACACTGATGCAAGAGGTGGCATGGATTTGGGCAGCTCCACCTCTGTGGTTTTGCAGGGTATAGCCTCCCTCCTGGCTGCTTTCATGGGCTGACACTGAGTGTCTGCAGCTTTTCCAGGTGCATGGTGCAAGCTGTTGGTGGATCTAACATTCTGGGGTCTGGAGGATGGTGGCTCTCTTCTCACAGCTCCATTAGGCAGCTCCCCGCTAGGGACTCTGTGTGGGGACTCTGACCCCACATTTCCCTTCTGCACTGCCCTGGCAGAAGTTCTGCATGAGGGCCCTGCCCCTGCAGCAAACTTTTGCCTGGGCGTCGGGTGTTTCCATACATCTTCTGAAATCTAGGCGGAGGTTCCCAAACCTCAATTCTTGACTTCTGTGCATCCACGCACAGGCTCAACACCATGTGGAAGCTGCCAAGCCTTGGGGCTTCCACCCTCTGAAGCCACAACCCATGCTATATGCTGACCCCTTTCAGCCCCTACTGGAGTGGCTTGGACACAGGGCACCAATTCCCTAGGCTGCACACAGCATGGGACTCTGGGCCAGGCTCACAAACCCACTTTTTCCTCCTGGGCCTCAGGACCTGTGATGAGAGGGGCTGCCATGAAGGTCTCTGACATGGCCTGGAGACATTTTCCCCATAGTGTTGGGGAAAAACATTAGGCTCCTTGTTATTTATGCACATTTCTGCAGCCGGCTTGAATTTCTTCCCAGAAAATGGGTTTTCCTTTTTTATCACATAGTCAGGCTGCAAATTTTCTGAAATTTTATTCTCTCTTTCCCTTTTAAAACCGAATGCCTTTAATGGTACCCGAGTCAGATTTTGAATGCTTTGCTCTTAGTAATTTCTTCTGCCAGATACCCTAAATCATCTCTGTCAAGTTCAAAGTTCTACAAGTCTCTAGGACAGGGGCAAAATGCTGCCAATCTCTTTGCTAAAATATAACAAGAGTCGCCTTTGTGCCAGTTCCCACCAAGTTTCTTATCTCCATCTGAGACCACTTTAGCCTGGACCTTATTGTTCATATCATTATCAGCATTTTGGTCAAAGCCATTCAACAAGTCTCTATGGAGTTCCAAACTTTCCCACATTTTCTTGTCTTCTTCTGAGCCCTCCAATCTGTTCCAACCTCTGCCTGTTATCCAGTTCCAAAGTTGCTTCCACATTTTTGGGTATCTTTTCAGCAACGCCCCACTCTACTGGTACCAATTTACTGTATTAGTCCATTATCACATTGCTTATAAAGACATACCCAAGACTGGGAAGAAAAAAAGGTTAATTGGACTTACAGTTCCTCATGGCTAGGGAGGCCTCAGAATCATGGTGGGAGGCGAAAGGCACTTCTTACATGGTGGCAGCAAGAGAAAATGAGGAAGAAGCTAAAGTGGAAACCTTGATAAATCTATCAGATCTTGTAAGACTTGTTCACTATCATTAGAATAGCATGGGAAAGACTGGAGCCCATGATTCAATTACCTCCTCCTGGGTCCCTCCCACAAAAGGTGGGAATTCTGGGAGATACAATTCAAGTTGAGATTTGGGTGAGAACACAGCCAAACCATATCACTCACGTTGTCCATATTGAGAGAGAACAATGCCAACATAGACAGAGCTGAGAGATAATGAATAAGAAAGTCATAAAGATGTCATTTGAGCCTCTGGATTCAGCAGTGATGGAACTTATTATTTACCTCAGCTAATAAATTTCTTCTCTGCCTCCCTTTCTATCCTTCTTATCTCTATTAATTTTTTTTCTGTTGTTGATTTTTTTCTTAAGCTTGCTTGGGAAGGGCTTCTGTTACTTGTAAGTGAAAGAGCTCTGACTCAAACACGTACTCTCCCTTGGATTTGGTGATCCGAGTTTTAGAAGGAACCACCGGCTTTTGTATGCCAAGCAAGTCTGGATTCTTTTTCTAAAGAACCTCTTGACTTAGGAGGCATGGCCTTATACAGGCCTTTTCCTTCTATTTCTGGACATTTTCTGTCCTTGTTGGCTAAAAATGTGTTTCATTCTTACCAGTAAGGAAGTGATATCAGACATGTATAATTTTTTACAGGCACTAAAAATTATATTTTGAAAGCATTTTTAATGACATTGGAAAATACTTGTAATATATGACCTCAATTATTTTAAGTACGTAATAGCTAATCATAGAAAAATGCTAAAAGGAAATATATCAAAATATTAATAGTGGCTATATCTGAGCAATAAGATTATGGGTGATTTATATATTACATTTTCTAATTTTGCAAATGGACACAATTATTTTGTGATTAGAAAATAATGAGTTATTAAAATAAATACGTGACTTGTGGTATATTCATCTAAAGGGCAATTTTTTAGTCATTGTAAAGAATACTTTGAAGACATTTCTGGTGACATTGAAAAATACTCATAATGGAATAATTGGAAAGGTAGTCAAAACTATATATAGCACTGATTACAGATGTGGAAATAAATGTATAGGAAATGACTAGAAAAATTGCTTCAAAATATTAATAAAGGTTATCTCTGGGTTGTGAGGTCATAGTTAATTTTTGTTTTCTTTTTTATTTATTTTTATTTTCTTTTTGAGACAAGGTCTTGCTCTGTTGTACAGGCTGGCATGCAGTGGTGCCCTGGTTGAGGCTCACTGCAGCCTCAACCACCCAGTCTCAATCAATCCTCCCACCTCAGCTTCCCAAGTAGCTGGGATTACAGGTGCATGCCACCACACCTGGCTAATTTTTGTTGTATTTTTCGTAGAGATGGGATTTTCTCATGTTGCCCAGGTTGGTCTTGAACTCCTGGGCTCAAGCAATTCACCTGCCTTGACTTCCCAAAGTGCTGGGATTACAGGTGTGAGCCACTATGCCTGGCCTTTTTCCTTTATATGTGTTTGTGTTTTACAATTTTCAGAATCAGAATTCTTCCTTAATAATAATAATTGTATTAGAGTTCTCTAAATAAACAACAATAGGATACACACACATACACAAATTAACTAGTTAATTAATTATAGAATTAACTTATGCAATTATGGAGGCTGAGAAGTCCCATGATCTACTGTCTGCAAGCTGGAGGCCCAGGAAAACTGTTGGTGTAGCTCCAGTCCAAGTCTAAAGATCTGAGAACCAGGGAAGTCAGTGGTGTAAGTCCCGGTATGAGTCTGAAGGCTTGAGAAACAGGTGCATCAATATCTGAGGACAAGAGAAGGTGGATGTTCCAGTTCCAGAAAAGGGAGGAAATTTGCCCTTTCTTTGCCCTTTTGTTCTATTCAGGTCTTCAGGAGAATGAATGCTGCCCACCTGCATTGGTGAGGACAATCTTCTTTACTCAGTCCACTGATTCAAATGCTGATCTCACAGACCCTTCCAGAAATAACGTTTTACTAGTTATGTGGCTATCCCTTAGCCCAGTCAAGGTGACACATAAAGTTAATGATCACAATAATAAAACAGTAAAATGTTACTCTGGTGGGGAATAAATTTGAGAAGGTAATTGTCCCTCCCTGCTACCCTTTTGATATAGGATTTGGACACCTTTCATCTTCTCCTTGGGTCAGGAGCTGAAATACCCTCTGTCTTTAGCGATCTCAGGGATCCCCTTTAGGGAAGGGATTGCCTTTTGTGCTGCGCAGAGACTGAGACCTTTTAAAATTTTACCAGGAATGACTGTCTTCTTGAAACCAAGTTTCCCTTGCTTTATCTCCCAGTTTATCTACACACACACACACACACACACACACACATTTATCTATAAATAATTAATAATACAAATTAAAATAATTAATCATGACAAGTTAAATAGTTTCTCAGAAAGGGAGAAGCTAAATCTGGGAATGTAGCAAAAGAAAAAATATTTATATGATGATTTGAATGCAAACCATGTGTCTTGAACTGTAATAAGTACTTTATGTACATAAGAATATGCACACATCTTTACAAAATCCCTGTGAAATAGGTATAATTATTCTCCTAATTTATATATTAGCAAAATTTGGTCTTAGAAAAATAAAATAACTTTCCCAACTTCATGCAACCAGTAAGTCATAGAAAGGGAATTTGAATTAAGGCACTCTTACTCAAGTGCCTATGCTGTTAATCACTATGTATAATGGCTGGGCGCGGTGGCTCACGCTTGTAATCCCAGCACTTTGGGAGGCCGAGGCGGGCGGATCACGAGGTCAAGAGATCGAGACCACGGTGAAACCCCGTCTCTACTAAAAAAAAAAAAAAAATCACTATGTATAAGACAAACTGTGATAATATGCACTATGATTTTTGTATTATTAATAACTCCAATACCTTCTTAGTTGAGAGTTGGTGAAACCCTTGCAAAGGGTGGCTAAGGCAAAAGTCTCAGTTCTTTTTCTTTGTTAATTATCTGATTCTGCATCATTTCTTGGTGCTCATCTTTATAACATTCCTAGGTGATATACAATAAAATGAAGCCTTCTTTGGATCACGGATTTTAAAAGTAATTATAGAAAAAGCTGAACTTATCTGCAATTGATTGGGGCTCAGACTTTAAATATATGGTATTCAGTGGTGTGTGGTTTTAGATTTTTCTGCTTCTATGAGCTACTGTACAGATTTATGTAGTAAAAGAAGACAAGGAAATATATTGCCTAATGTGCTTGTTGTAAAGCTCTGTATACATTTTCCTGTTTCCTTTCACTTTGTTCTGTGTGGCTAGGGTGTGAAGCAGTTTAAAGATTATCTCAGTTTGGGTTAGTTAGGAAGCAACATAGTGTTTAAGGCTATCTGAACAAGTTATCTCCATTTTGCCAAAATTATTGCCAGTGTGGCACTACTTATTGACTGGAGCCACCGGAGTTTTACCCCTGACCATTTCATATTTGTATGAGTGGGCAGACCCACCCCAAGAATCAGAGCGGGGCAGTGGAGTCAAGGCAGGGGCCAGAGAAGGAGCTGTCAGAGAGGTAGGAGGAGAACCAGGGGTTCCTCCAGTTTCACTGGAGATGAGAGAACAGAAACTTTTGAGAGGATGAAATATTCAATGGTGCTAAATGCTGAAGACAGGTAAAGTGGTTAAAAATGAAGGAAAGAAGGTTGGATTTGGTGATTTAGTAGGTCATTTCTGGAGCAGATTCAGAAGAGAGGGCAGGAGTGGAATTCAGGTTGCAATATGGTAAGAAATGATTGGGAAATGAGTCTGAGCAAACTCTTTTATTCTTTGTTAGCCAAAAGCAGGTGGAAACTTTAGGTATGCAATAGAGCTGAGGGGAAGTGTGTGCATGTTTAGGAAGTGTGTTTGTGGAGAAAATGAGAAAGCTGTGTAGGCTTAAAAGTTCAACAGGAGGCAACACATCAGGAGAAAAAAGAAGACAATTTACCCTGTACCAGTCACGGTGCTAGGGCCTCACATTACTTATTTCATTTAATGCTTACAGCAACCTTGTGAACCTTGTGAGAGAAGTGAACCTCAGAGAAAGTAAGCAATTTGCCTGAGACAACACAGCTATTGTTGTGACAGATTAAACAGACAGGTCTTTCTGATTCTAAAGATCTATAAGCTGTATGCATGGAGAAAAGGATTTTAGTACAGAAAGGTCCTAGAGGGAGGTGGTTGGAGTTGGAATAAAAAATATGGGTTCTTGTTACAGAGGCAAAGGAAGGTGGAATTAGGAAACGCTGTAAAGGGATTAGAACTGAATTTCATTTTATTTCTTAGATAAAAACACAGTAGGCTGGGCAGCTGGCATAGGTGTCCGGCTAGGTTTCTATGAGATGTTGATGATTCCATTGATCCCATGGTGACAGAAGCACATACTCCTCTTTTCTTATTCCCTTATTGTGTCTGGTTTTGATCATTCCCCTAAATACTTCATAGAATGATTTGAAAATTGTAATACTGGGCCCTTTTATGACTGTGAACTTGCATGCTATATTAGTTCGTTTTCATGCTGCTTATAAAGACATACCCGAAACTGGGAACAAAAAGAGGTTTAATTGGACTTACAATTCCACATGGCTGGGGAGGCTTCAGAATCAGGGCAGGAGATGAAAGGCACTTCTTACATGGCAGTGGCAAGAGAAAAACCAGGAGGAAGCAAACGCAGAAACGTCTGATAAACTCATCAGATTTTGTGAGACTTATCACTAACATGAGACTAGCATGGGAAAGACCGGTGCCCATGATTCAATTACCACCCCCTGGGTCCCTCCTACAACACGTGGGAATTCTGGGAGATATGATTCAAGTTGACGTTTGGACACAGCCAAACGATATCATCCCATCCCTGGCCCCTCCAAATCTCATGTCCTCACGTTTCAAAACCAATCATGCCTTTCCAACAGTCCCCAAAGTCTTATCTCATTTCAGCATTATCAGTCCAAAGTCTCATCTGAGACAAGGCAAGTCCCTTCTGCCTATAAGCATGTAAAATCAAAAGCAAGCTAGTTACTTCCTAGATACAAGGGGAGTACAGGTATTGAGTAAATACAGCCATTCCAAATGGGAGAAATTGGGCAAAACAAAGGAGTTACAGGGCCCATGCAAGTCCAAAATCAAGCAGGGTAGTCAAATTTTAAAGCTCCAAAATGATCTCCTTTGACTCCAGGTCTCACATCCAGGTCACGCTGATGCAAGAGGTGGGTGACCATGGTCTTGGGCAGCTCCGCCTATGTGGTTTTGCAGGGTACACCCTCCCTCCCGGCTACTTTCATGGGCTAGCATTGAGTGTCTGCAGCTTTTCCAGGCACATAGTGCAAGCTTTTGGTGGATCTATCATTCTGGGGTCTGGAGGATGGTGGCCCCCTTTTCATAGCTCCACTAGGCAGTGACCCAGTAGGACTCTGTGTGGGGGCTCTGACCCCACATTTCCCTTCTGCACTGCCCTAGCAGAGGTTCTCCATGAGGGCCCAGCCCCTGCGTGAACTTTTGCTTGGGCATCCAGACATTTATATACATCTTCTGAAATCTAGGTGGAGGTTCCCAGACCTCAATTCTTGACTTCTGTGCACCCACGCACAGTCTCAACACCACATGAAAGCTGCCAAGGCCTGGGGCTCCACCCTTTGAAGCCACAGCCCGAGGTGTACATTGGCCCCTTTCAGCCATGGCTGGAGTGGCTGGGACACAGGGCACCAAGTTCCTAGGCTGCCCACAGATGGGGATCCTGGGCCTGTCCCATGAAACCTCTTTTTCCTCCTGGGCCTCAGAGCCTATGATGGGAGGGGCTGCCCTGAATGTCTCTGACATGGCCAGGAGACATTCTCCCCATGGTCTTAGGGATTAACATTAGACTCCTTGCTACTTATGCAAATTTCTGCAGCCGGTTTGAATTTCTCCTCAAAAAATGGGTTTTACTTTTCTACTGCATAGCCAAGCTGCAAATTTTCTGAAATTTTATGCTCCGTTTCCCTTTTAAAACAGAATGCTTTTAACAGCACTCAAGTCACATTTTGAATGCTTTGATGCTTAGAAATTTCTTCTGCCAAGTACCCTAAATCTTCTCTCTCAAGTTCAAAGTTCCACACATGTCTAGGGCAGGGGCAAAATGTCACTAATCTCTTTGCTAAAACATAACAAGAGTGGCCTTTGCTTCAGTTCCCAACAAGTTCCTCATCTCTATCTGAGACCACTTCAGCCTGGACCTTATTGTTCATATCAGCATTTTGGTCAAAGCCATTCATTCAACAAGACTCTAGGAAGTTCCAAACTTTCCCATATTTTCCTGTCTTTTTCTGAGGCCTCCAAATGGTTCCAACCTCTGCCCATTACCCAGTTCCAAAGTTGCTTCCACATTTTTGGGTATCTTTTCAGCAACCGGTACTGATTGCCAATTTACTGTATTAGTTCATTTTCACACTGCTGATGAAGATATACCTGAAACTGGGAACAAAAAGAGGTTTAATTTGACTTACAGCTCCACATGGTTAGGGAGGCCTCAGAATCATGGCAGGAAGTGAAAGACACTTTTTTTTTTTTTTTTTGAGATGGAGTTTCGCTCTTGTTGCCCAGGCTGGAGTGCAATGGCACAGTCTCGGCTCACTGCAACCTCTGCTCCTGAGTTCAAGAGATACTTCTGCCTCAGCCTCCCGAGTAGCTGGGATTACAGGCACCCACCACCATGCCCAGCTAATTTTTTGTATTTTTAGTAGAGATGGGGTTTCACCATGTTGGCCAGGCTGGTCTCGAACTCCTACGTCAGACGATCCGCCTGCCTCAGCCTCCCAAAGTGCTGGGATTACAGGCTTGAGGCACCGTGCCTGGCGAACGACACTTCTTACACGGTGGCACCAAGAGAAAAATCAGGAGGAAGCAAAGGCAGAAACCCCTGATAAACTCATCAGATCTTGCGATACTTATTCACTATCATGACAATAACATGGGAAAGACCAGCCCCCATGATTTGATTACCTACCTTGGGTCCCTCTCACAACGTGTGAGAATTCTGGGAGATACAATTCAAGTTGAGATTTGGATGGACACAGCCAAACCATATCACATGCAGTGTTCCTTTCTCCTGGAATTGCTTTCTTTATTTATTTGTGAGTATGGAAATGGATTTTACTAGTCAATTAGTAAACCAAGTGAAATAAATAATGAAATTGAATAAATCTCACCCTAGCATTTGGTCTCATGATTTCATCTAGTAAGTTGTTAGACAACATTGACTAGGGGCTGTGAAACAGAAGAATTTTAAAAGAAAGAGTCCTAAAAGATGAGCAACAAATTACAGCTGGCTTCTGTATCACCTAAGCCATTCCAGTTGAAATTCGTGACCTACTTTGTCTTACATTCTGTTGCCATAGTGCCTGGGTTAAATGTGTAACGAAAGAAAATTGATTTCCAGTGTAAATCTTAATTTTTATTGTGCCCTGCAGTGCTGCATGAATGATGCATGTGTGATAAGTCGCACATTTAGAAGATTCTGGGGGGAGTTTTGAGATTTAAAGTATTATGGCCTCTATCAGTGGTTATTAAAATAATATATTTTCTGTAGATGTGTATCATTTTCTTAAAGAAGTAAGTGACTTTATGAATATCCTTAGGCACAAAGGGAACAGGTTTTTCTGACTGCTTCAGAAGCAATCCGCAATTTACATTGGTCACATCAGTGTTTCCTAAAAAGGAAAACAATATCTATCTTGAAAAGTATAAGCTTCAAGCTCAAAGACAAATGCTTGTTCCCCAAGTGTTTTAATGCCTCATTGAGCTTAAAAATCAATTCTATAGTAAAGTACACATTTAGAATTCTTGAAACCTTATCTTTATTAAAAAAAAAAAAAATCGCAGCTGGCAAACATCTCCTGTCAACAGTAGCATATGTGTGTAGTAGTGGAATGGGTGGTTGGGGGAGGAGGCCTAACCAACAATAAGGACCAACTTCCAGCATTCTCTCCAAAAAAACACAGTTTCTTCTGAAATGGTACGATTTTATTTTTTTAAATTACACTCCACTTTTTAAAATATTATTTGCATTTGAGTCTGTCTCCTTAAACCTGGGAATTTATGGGGCAGATTAAACCCCAAATCTGTTGAGTTTGGCTTACAGAATATTTGCTGTTGATTCTAGTTTTCTTTCTGTTTAATCTCTCTATTTCAGTTTGAGTGCTTTTGGAAAGGTGAGCTTTCGGTTGTATTGACCCTACCACTATCTCATGTCCTATGCCTGGCACAGTTCACTCCCTGAAGTTATTTATTTACTTGAATCTTATAGACATTTTGATCTTGTTACCTTTGCCTTAAACCTTTTCGGTGGAGTGATATATAAATTAACAAATTATGTTGAGTACAGTTATTCATCTAGATGTTCATTTACATGTAGAAGTTGTTTATATTATTTATTTACAAGATTCCAGATCTGTTTTGCTTTCATTTTTTGAACGAGTATTTTAGCTTTATTGTAGGTAATGGGGGTTTCTATCAGGTCTACAGAGAGAAACAAGGAAGCCCTAAGGCCCTTTGAGCATCTCTCTAATTTTCCCTTTTCCAATTTATGGCTGCTGGGGAGTTATGATTTGTGCTTTCCACCTCTTCTCAGTTTGCTTCCCTTGTTCTGTATACATCTATTAACTTTTTTTTTTTTCTGGGGTTTCATTTTCAAACTCCCTGAGACAGAGAATCAGGTATGGAGAGCCAAGGCCTGCTCACCAAGTTCTGCCTATTATCCAGTCTGTCCAAAAATACACTAGGGAGAGCTGCAATGTGACAGGACTGTGCCTGATAATTGGTAGATAAGAAACTGCTTTTGGCTGCTTGCTCAGTGTAGGACTTTTGTGAGCAGGCATGCAGAATCAGAGATACCACTGCACGGAGGAGACCAGAATTCATTTGTGGTTAATTAAGAGCACACATCCTGGAATCATATTGCTTGGGTTCATAACTTGACTCCACCATTTACTAGTTGTGGAATCTAAATGAGTTATTTCACTAATCTGAGTCTCAGTTTCTTCATCTGACAAATGGGGATAACAAAATCTTATATCTCCTAGGGTTGCTGTAGGGATGAATCAGACAATACATGTGAAGGACAAAGCACAGAGGTAGACATATAACAAGGACTCAATTCATGTTGGTTATTATAATCAAAATAATCATGATTATTATTTGGATACTTTCACAGGTTTTGCACAGTACTTTTCATGTAGTCGCTTCTCAATAAATATTTGCTGAATGAGTACATGAACTAATGAATTAGTCAAATATCAGTGGGTGAAATATGTAGTTTGGCTGAGTAAATCATTTTTCAGGTGATACTTTAAAACATTACACTTAGGGACTAATATAAGTGTTCCACCTCTTTTAAAATTATTCCCATCATGAGATTTGCACTTCAAGTAGGCTTTAAAACAGAGGAGCTTTTTTTTTTCCTCCCCACAGTAGCCCTGGATGATCCATTTGTTATTCTTTTAAGGTCTCAGTGAAAAGCTAGCAGTGGCTTTCTATATTGGCTAGGCAACTTGCAGTGTCTGACACAGAAAAATATGTTAATTTTCAGCATGCCAGATTTTCTTTCACAAAGTCATCAGTAATCTCTTATCCATATACCTGACAACAATAAATATTATTGCTTGGGGTTTTTCCCCCAATCTGAAAAGAATAAAGTGATATAATAGAAAATATAAAAGAAAATATAATAGAAAATATAAAAGAAAGCCTGAAATTCATAGATTAGACTCGGACTGGTATGGAATCAAGTCCATTCGGTTCCTTCAGAGTTAACTATGTTGAAATGGGCAAAATATATTGCAGATCTTTGCTTGGGTAGAATTTATTACCCACCTCTCCTTCTGTTTTTTAGCACATTGTGTACCCTGGTTGTCCAGTGTGCCATGGCTATATATGCCACATACAAGTGATCCTTAGGTCTTGCTGCTTGCTTTTCAAAGGGAACTAGGTAGCTCTGGTGAAAGAAAACACTGCTTCAGTACTCCAAGTGTGCTACCTTCATAATTGTAATTGTTGCCATTACCAAAAATGTTCTATCATAAGTATCATTCCCTATCATATTTCCCTAATTTACCCCCATGAAAATAATTTAAAATTCCTATTTTAGATTATCTTCTGTTTATAGTTATCTTTAGCTTTACAAAATGTATTAATTATTTTCTGCTAGCTTTATTATATCAATTGTAACATTTATATCCACTTCACATTTCAAACTTTTAGCTTTCCTATTTTAGTTGTTAAAATATTTTTCTCAGGCATAATTCTTTTTAATCTCATCCTTATCATTTCTTCTTTTCTTCTTTGAAAAGAAAGATGATTGTTGTCTCTTTGGATCTTTTAGTTTCTGGTGTTTTTTTTTGTTTCTTTTTTTTTTTTTTTTTTTTTTTTTTTTTTTTTTTTTTTTTTTTTTTTATGGAGTCTTGCTCTGTTGCCAGGCTGGAGTTGGAGTGTAGTGGCGTGATCTTGACTCACTGCAACCTCTGCCTCCCGGGTTTAAGTGATTCTCCTGCCTCAGCCTCCTGAGTAGCTGGGGACTACAGGCGTGCACCACCATGCCTGGCTATTTTTTGTATTTTTAGTAGAGACAAGGTTTCACCATGTTGGCCAGGATGGTCTCAATCTCTTGACCTTGTGATCCACCCACCTTGGTCACCCAAAGTGCTGGGATTACAGGCATGAGCCACTGCGCCCAGCCTCTGATTTTTATCTTTTATCTTCTTTTTATACCCTTGGTTTGTTTATAAATAGGAAGAAGAAAATCTAGTTATAGAGATAGATCCAAAAAATTTTATTTATGAATTGGTCATAGATGGAGAAGGAAAAAAATAATTAGTGTTGAAACCCACCATTTTAACCAGAGCAAATGGGTTTAAAAGAATGCAACTTAGTGAGATAGGAAAAACTGGGGGAGGAGCATGTTGTAAGAGAAAATAATAATTTCTTTTTCTATCACTACCATGTAATAAAATAAAGAGCATTTTTAACATCAAAAAAGACATAAACCCAGATATTTTAAAATGAATACTTTTGATTTTCTGAAAAATTCACTAGATGGTCTTTTTTTTTCTTTTTCATTTTGTGGCGAATTAATGAAAACTTCTGGCATTAAGGAATACTTGCAGTAGATAATGGAAGGATTTATATTTCAGGAAAACTCACTCTGGTACCAGTATAGAGAATAGATTGGAAAAGATTGAAGACAAAAGCCCAATTAGGACTAGTAATAGGAAGCTGTGGAGGTAGATTACAATTTGGATACTATGAGGAAGAAAGATATCTACCAAACGGTTAATAAGGAGGCTGGAGGTTGAGGAAGTTGTGCCTAATGCACTGGAGTGTTCTCAGTAATCAAAAGCAGCATTTGCTGGGAGTGATGTGGTTGAATTTTTTTTTTGAAGAAAAAATGAGAATGTGTTGAGTTAAAAATGGAATCTAGCTGTTTTAATAGGTATACTTAATCTTTCTGAGCTTCAGAGAAGGAGTCCTGCCTAGCCAACCTGTTCTTAGTATTATGTTTTATTTAGCATGGCTTTGGAAGCCACAAAACTCTGTATGTCTAGTTGAAATAAAATAAAATAGTAGTAACTTGTATCAGACATATATTAAATATTGCCTTCATCAATGAGATCATGAGTTTCTTAAAAGCAGGAGTCCCGTTTTCTTCTTCCTATAGAGGTGGCCTATTGTTTAGTGAAAAGAGCCCAAGCCTTGGGGACCCACACCGCAGGTCTACGACCCTCAGGCTCTTCATCTGCAATGGCGGTAATGATGCGCACGTCATAAGATTCTTCAAGGTATTTAATGAAATAAAGGATGTGTAAAGGAGAAGGGATTTTACATGAGTTAGCTATACCTTTCTCTTCTTTCTTCTTCAATGTACTCAGTCCTGTGTACGCACAGAGGGCACTAATGGCGTGGGGCCAGAAGAGCTTTTAATTTTGGAATTCTGAAGAACTAAGAACTCAAGAGTCTGTCAGCAGTTCTGAAGTGAAATATCAATAAAGTTTTGTTAATTTTTTTTTTTTAAAGCACGGACTAAACTACAAATCCCTTCTCTCTCCTCCAGGTGGACGGGTCACGTGGCTCGTCAGGAATCCGGAAGTCTGGCCCGTTCGCCCAATCACGCCCGGGAGCCTATCTAGCGGCGCCAGGCTGGCCAATCCTGGGGACGCTTGCTCTTCGCCAAACCGGGTCCCGCCTCCGCGCGCCGCGCTGACGGGTCGTTAGCGGATACGGCGGCCGCAGGGGCGGAGTCAGGGGCCTTTGCCCGCCTTGGCGGTCGGCTCTACGTTTCCGGTTCTCACCTCCTGCTCCGCCATGGCTCCCAAAGGCAGCTCCAAACAGCAGTCTGAGGAGGACCTGCTCCTGCAGGATTTCAGCCGCAATCTCTCGGCGAAGTCGTCTGCGCTCTTCTTCGGGAACGCGTTCATCGTGTCTGCCATCCCCATCTGTGAGTGCTGGGAGCGAGGCGGGTTAGGCAGGCCGCTGGCTGGTCGGGCTGGGCGGGGACGTGGCAGGACCCGGCGAGCAGGCAAGGCGCGGGTGCCGGGGGTCGGCAATCTCTCCAGCTCCCTTGAGCAACGGAGCCTCTTCTTTGGGCACAGTGTTGTCGCCTGGGATTGTCCTGTGCAGCACTCGGGGAGGTCACTTGTTAAAAGTACGCACGTTCCCGAGCTCCACCCCGGGAGAAGGTGGTTAACTAGTTCTGGGGTGGCGGCCCCGAATCTGTATTTAAACAGACAAACTCAAGCATACTGTTTGTGCCCTTTTCCATACAACTGTTGCTTGCCGTTACGAAATTTTAAACTTATATTATTACTTATTTTGCATAAATTAATTAGGTGAGAAACCATGAAGTAACCCACTGAATTATAAGTGCATCTTTACGTGAGCTACTTCACACCACTGCATAATTTTCCTGGTTTTTGCAAAAAGAGAGAGGTTGAAGTGCCAGAGGTTAGCGATCTACCATGTTTAGACTTTTTAATAATCCTACTGGACCAATTCTAGAATTCTCACTTGGTTGGGAAACTGCAGACTTGGACAAGGTCGTTTTTAGTAGAGCTCAAGGTTCCAGAACTCCTGTCTTCTGCTGCACTGTTGTTGGGCATTTAAAACTAAATGTATTTTTCTCTTTTGTCCTTACACAACCCAGCGTGCAATTAAAGTGATATGAAGCCATATTATGGCTCACTAATTCTACATAGCACTGCTTGGAGTTCTGATAACAGCCACGTCAGCAAGGAAACTATGGTTTGGGACTGCACGTGGCATTTTGGAATGGCCTGTATTTCGCATGCTAGTACCCTGATGAATGAAATTTGAAGTCTGACTTGTGATTACGTTGAGCCAGAGTTTGTTCTCATTTTAGAAGCAGAAATCTCATCTGGACTAGTAATAGGAAGGTGATGTTTTTCAAATGCTCTGAACTGGAAAGCTTGAGACTATACTGTTACTGGTTATCTCACTTCTGAAGATCCTCAGATACTGTTGGATTGCATAACTAATAACCTGGTATTTTACCAGGCTTAGCTATAATTAATTTCGCAGGCTTTTGTTACGGGGTTGTAATGTTTTGTTTCTTTTTGTACTCTTCCCCCCTTTATTTTAATTCAGGGTTATACTGGCGAATATGGCATATGGATCTTATCCAGTCTGCTGTTTTGTATAGTGTGATGACCCTAGTAAGCACATATTTGGTAGCCTTTGCATACAAGAATGTGAAATTTGTTCTCAAGCACAAGTAAGTATGTTTTTCAAGTGAAAGTACTACATGTTGTATTTTTATATGTCTTCTTAAGGATCATTTGTGTGTTGGTTTTAATAAGCATTAATTTGAGATATATGTATTAATAAACATATTTTGGGGGAAAGGAACATTGATGCTAGGAAGAATTATTAACTAACTGAAGTAGAGACAATGATCATTCTGACACGGCTACAGAAGTAGGTTTTGAGGGTGGAATTAGAACACTTAAGCACAGGCCTTAATATGAGGTTCATCAGAGAAAAAAACCCACCAAGTAAATTAACATTTCAGAAGCTAAATGTAATTCTTTGTGGAGAGAATTATTCTGGGCTCTTCACATACTATTTTTGGAAGTTAAAGAAATGATCTTTTTGTCATTATTATTTTTTGAGACAAGATCTGGTTCTTGCCCAGGCTTCAGTGCAGTGGCATGATTATGGTTCACTGCAGCCTCAACCTTCCCAGGCTCAAGGGATCCTCCCACCTCAGCCTCCCAAGTAGCTGGGACTACAGGTACAGGCTACCGTGCTCAGCCAATTTTTTTGTAGAGACAGGCCATGTTGACCAGGCTGGCCTTTTTATTTTATTGCTGTTTTTTTTTTTTTTTTTTAATTAAACTCTCTGTCATTTTCAATGCTAATTACATTTGTTTTCATACAAGTGTATAAAATGTAAAGGATTAACATATTCTAAGATCACACATATTGTAAAATACAGCTTTTACAGAAGAAAACTCAAGCCTCACCACAATAAACTTATACCTTAATTATAAGCAATTAAATATTCTATTTTCATAGAGGTTAAAATGCAGGATCATCTAGATTTAGGAAAGATGGTAACATTTATTATTTCTCAGTGTCATGGTCCTCATTGTCTCATTGGAAGTGGTATAAATTGTTTAATTGACGCCCTTTGATGTTGCTTTCAGGTACACTGTGGTACTTGGGTACGGATAGCAGGATTATTTCCCTCCTTCCTTGATGGGGTCACCTAGGTGCTATATTGCTTTAGAAGTAATTTCTTTTTTTTTTTTTTTTTTTTTTGAGACGGAGTCTCGCTCTGTCGCCCAGGCTGGAGTGCAGTGGCGCAATCTCGGCTCACTGCAAGCTCCGCCTCCCGGGTTCACGCCATTCTCCTGCCTCAGCCTCTCCGAGTAGCTGGGACTACAGGCGCCCGCCACCACGCCCGGCTACTTTTTTTGTATTTTTAGTAGAGACGGGGTTTCACCGTGGTCTCGATCTCCTGACCTCGTGATCCACCCGCCTCGGCCTCCCAAACTGCTGGGATTACAAGCGTGAGCCACCGCGCCCGGCCTGGAAGTAATTTCTTAAAAGGCAATTGGAATTTCACTGAGACTTGAAGTGCGAACATACTTTGTATGTGCGTTATCTTTTCATCCATAGTTCTCACTCTAGTTTGGACACTGTTTTTACTTGTGTTGCTGTAACAACCTCCATCTGGTCTTTTAAAACAAGTTTAGGGCCCACCCTGCCATGCACTATATGAAGCACATTACCCTATGTAATCCTTATAGCATCCATATGAGGTGCAGGTGTTTTCCTTGTTTTATCCAGTGAAGAGTATGTATTTCTCCTTATGTGACATCATTTTTATCATGTCATTCTCATAACTCATCATGGCTTTTTTTTTTTTTGAGACAGATTCTCACTTTGTTGCCCAAGCTAGAGTGCAGCAGCCCAATCTTGGCTTACTGCAACCTCTGCCTCCTGGGCTCAAGTGATCCTCCCACATCAGCCTCCCTAATAGCTGGGGCTACAAGCACGCACTACTACCACACCTGGCTAATTTTTGTATATTTTGTAGAGATGGAGTTTTGCCATGTTGCCCAGGCTGGTCTTGAACTTCTGGGCTCAAGTGATCCGTCTGCCTCAGTCTCCCAAAGTGCTAGGATTATAGGCGTGAGCTGCCGCGTCCAGCCATGGCCTGTTTTTTTTAAATGTATTAAAGCCAAATTCTTCTAGACCCCTGGAATGCAAGTCATCTGCTTCCTTCCTATGAGTCTGGCCTCATCTTTCAGAATTAGGCTTTAACCCTTCTGACTCAGCCCTCACATCATCCTTTGAATATGTCTTGTGCCCTCCCCCGTTTAGGATTAACTTACTTCCTTTCCATTCTTACCTGTGTTTTATTTTGAGACCTAGGAATCTTTTCCAGAGAAATCCTTCCTGATTTTGATCATTCCTTTGCTTTGTTGTCCCTGTGTTAGACTCTTTCGGGGAATGAGGAATAGAAACATGTTGAGATGATCTCAGTTAACAGGGATTTATTTTAAGAAATGGCCCAAAATGGCCTCAGTGGCCGAAGTGGCTTTAGCAGTTTCCTCCCTATTGTTCTGGACACAAAGGAGCTCAGCTTTCGTGGCTGCTGTTCTGATGGACCAGCAGAGAAGTTGGGTTATCTTTGTTATCTTTCTGCTTGGCAGCCCCTCAATCAGCTGCTATTCCAGGATTCAGCTCATGTGGGCCTCCACTGTATGGGACTGTTTCTTGTGAGGCATGGCCATCTGTGCATCGGGAAGCCCTCACAAGTGGGCATCTTGTATGACCCATCCTTTATAATACTCTTGGAACTCAGTCCCTTTGAGACTTGTCATTTTTTACTTATTCTTCATATCATTTTTCATTCATCTCTTTAGAATCAAAGTCATGTTCTTTTTACCTTCTCATTTCTACTTTAGGCTTCTTGAAGACACCCGCCATATTTTATACTCCTTAAAACAGTTAATGGTACATTTAGTTCAGTAAAATTTCAATGACTTACTGACTTAATAGACTCAGAATGGAGGTTTTTTTTTAAGTCATAGTTTTGGCTTTATATTAAATATGATACTAACTTTGAAACTCCTACAGATTTGCAAGATGGTTAAGGTTCTAAGATCCAGCAAGATGCTGAGTGTGGGTAGCTGTTGGCAGTAGAAGGAAGATGACTTCAGAGTCGACAGTCTGGGTTCCAGTGCCAGCTCTGCCACTCTTAAATGTATGGCCGTGGGCCTAATTTTACCTATGTAGACTTCAGATTCCCCAGCTATAAATTGGGGATGCTAGTGGAATTTCAGAGGGTGGTGAGGATTAATTATGATCATACATGTGACATGTTAAGCATAGAGTCTGGCACATAATAAATGTTTATGTGCAGGGTTGAAGAGGTTGGGGCTAAGAGAGCCCTTAGAAGTTGTTTTTGTTTTTTAACTTGGCATAATTTAAACGATGTTTGCAAAGATGTTTTAAGAAATCAGGTGGTGTCTTTTTTTATTTTTAATTTTGGAAGTGTTCTGACATACTGATGAGAAAGAGTAAAGGAAGAAAAATACAATTGATTTTATGGGTTATCTTAGTTGACTAAGTGCTAGGTCACTAGCGTGACCTCTATTTTGTTTTAGAGTGTTCAGCACTGAGTGAAGTTTATTTTCTGAGAGCTCTAAGACAGAGGGGAGGGCTTCCTCCTCTTGAGTTGCAGTAAACCTGCAGTGTGGTTGTTATGCCTCTGGTAGGTGAGGATAAAATTCTAGACCTAGAAGAGAAATTGCTTAGTTATCTGGTGTAATGTCTTCATGAGGATTTGTCATGTGGACAATCGGTTGACTGTCCTAAAGATACATAGTGACAACCAACTCTTTTGAAAATGCAGTAGTTTATTCCTGTGTCCTAACACCTTGATAGTTGGGGTGTGTATATATATTTTTTATATTAAGCTAAGAAAGGTTTCTGCAGTAAACTGTGTCCATTTCTTTTCAGTTGGTCTTTTGTAGAAAAAGAAGTTGCCTGATGTTAAGTTCAAGAAACACATTATTTATTTTTAATTTTTCTTATTTTTCCTGTTCTCACGAAGAAACATATTTAGTGCCTGGTCTGCTAAAGAGGTTCAGAGAGAAGAATCTCTGCCTTTGGAGCCAAGTGATCTGAAATGCAAGAAACATGAAAAAAGATAGTTTTTATATAATGAAATGAATCAAATGAAGTTGGATCTTTGGAGTAAAAAGTTCATTTTAGTGTCTTAAAGTGTCTCTTAAAAAGACAGCTGTCTGCCCCCTTAGCAGCCTTTTTCTTTAGGTTTCAGAATTGATTTCCTCTTAATTGTGTGTGTTTTGTGTTTTTTTTAGAACTATTTTTTCCTCTTTCCAGTTACCAATTTATGTGGGGTAACAAGGTTTAAAAAGTAACTTTGTAAACCTTTTAAAAAATACATTATTTGAAACTGACTAAACGTTTTCTTTTTATTAATAACAATGTCAATTCTAACTCAGTTCTTGAGTGAGAGAGCTAAAGATGGAGAGAGGTAAAAAGATAGGTAAAATCAGTTGCAATTTGTGCTGAACTTGTATCCCAGACACCCTTGTAGTTGAAGAAAGATTGAAAATTCCTGCCTTGAATGACCTGGGGCTTTCTGTCCATCACACCCAGCTTAAATTGTCCTTTGGAGTAAAGTTAAAATAATTACTTTAAGATATTACAGCTATTATTTCCACTTTGTTTAAGCCTAGTTTTCACTCCTGTTATGTACTTGGAATTGAAATAATACATCATTTACTAATGCCTTATGAAATTTATTTGTTGAACAGTTAGATGATAGGTTAAAACAAATTGTAGTTAAAATGATTCTTAACTAAATTGTGTTAATAGCATTTGACTTTATTAACCACATTAATTCCTAAACTGTGGGAAATTCTTCTTTTTAAGGAGAAATCAAACACGTCACTAATAAACCACATCTTGGACATTTCTCGAACTTCTCTTTTGGCTAGTGCAGTGTAATAAACTTGGAACTTTCAGGCCGGGCGCGGTGACTCACACCTGTAATCCCAGCACTTTGGGAGGCCGAGGCGGGCGGATCACGAGGTCAGGAGATCGAGACACGGTGAAACCCCGTCTCTACTAAAAATACAAAAAATTAGCCGGGCGAAGTGGCGGGCACCTGTAGTCCCAGCTACGCGGGAGGCTGAGGCAGGAGAATGGCGTGAACCCCGCGGGGTGGAGCCTGCAGTGAGCCGAGATCGCACCACTGCACTCCAGCCTGGGTGAAAGAGCGAGACTCCTTCTCAAAAAAAAAAAATAAATAAATAAATAAAAAATAAACTTGGAACTTTCTGCTCAGCTTCTTTTCTTGAAATGCGAAATATCATTCTGTTGCCAGTATGAAATATGAGTATGGTGTGTTTCTGAGAGAGAGTGATGTTCACCTCTGTCGCATATGGAAACTTTCTTTTTTTCTTTTTCTTCCAGAGTAGCACAGAAGAGGGAGGATGCTGTTTCCAAAGAAGTGACTCGAAAACTTTCTGAAGCTGATAATAGAAAGATGTCTCGGAAGGAGAAAGATGAAAGGTTTGACTCCTGTTTAAAGTATGGCCATCATAAAAGGGGGTACTTTGAAGAAAATTTTTTGATTTTTGCTTAAAGAATGTGGATTTTGGAATTGTCTGAGGTAAATTTTGGAATTGTAGTAGTAGTTGTAATGGAAATAGTAATAGTAATAGGTGACTTTTAGAGTTTTTATTACAACCAGATACTTTTATCTGTGCTGTACAATAGTTGATTTATTCCTCTAAAGAGCCCTGTGAAGTAGGTACTATTTTTATCCCCTTTTTATACCTGAGGCAACAAAGGTACAGAAAGCTTGGGTAACTTGCCCAAGGTCCTGAATTAGTACATGGTAGATCCATGATAAGAACACAGGCAGTCTGACTTGAGAGCTTGTACTTGTAACTGTCTGCTGGAATCGAGGAGGCAACAGAGCTTTGTACAGAGCAGGCTTTGTCTGTTAATAGGTGTACAACCTTGAACATATCGCCTAACCCCTCTGGGTCTGAAGGGTTTATGTGTTAGCATGTCTATGTGGTGGTATTTCTGTTCCTGAGCTTCCTGATGGATATCCAGTAATTAGTTATCTGTATTGGTTGGGAAAAAGAAAATAACTGGGTTTTTCTCCTGTTGCCCAATTCTGTGCCACATTTGTTAGCCCCTAGTCCCAATTTTTTCTGCCAGCTGCTCTTAGAAAGCTTATTGGACAATCTTAACATCTGAGTAGCAGAAGTCCCTGTGTAAACTTGTGCTGAAGAATTGCCACATAGATTAACAGTTGTGAGTTTGCTTGTTTTCATGGATCTTTTGTTTCAGTATCAAGAAGGTGCTTTGTTGGAACATATTTTTTACCCCACTTTGCTCCAGAAAGACTTTGTGTGAACTTCGTGTTAAAGTGCATATAATATATTTTCTGTATTTAATACGGTTTTCTTAAAATGCATATAAAACAAGTAACACACTTTTAAAGGACCAGAAACCATTTAAAAGGAAGAAAAGGTGGATGAGCAAGTACCTTAGAGTTAGTTACAGCAACTGAGCACTGAACTTAGTTGTGGGTTTCCAGGTGTCAGGGGAAGCATCTGAGGTCACATAGCTTTCATTGTCTGACGAGAAGCAGCATGCAAGTCTTTCTGAAAAGAAACTTTCCTGGCACTGGATCTTGGAAATACTTTATCAAGTGGATCCTTATTTAAGGGACACTGAGTAACTTAATGAACAATGTCTTCTATAGTGGTTTTGGAAAGGTGCCAAAACATTATTAAAATGATTATCTCCTATGGCTCCTTTATAAAACTGAAGGCACAGTATTATGACAATGGAGGCCTTTCTGCTTGGAGCAGCTTTAATGAGGTCGGGTTACATAGCTTTCCAATTGCATATTTTTTGCATAGGGATCAAGGTTAGAGAATCTAGATCACTGTTTTAGAAAAAACTTTTTGTTGAATTTTTCATTACAATGGTGTTTCTTAAACTAGGGTATGCATAGTTACCTAAATTTCAAAATGTTTGTTACAGCTTTTAAAGGTTTTCAGTGATTAATTATGTCAGGGATAATAAATGGGTTTCCTCTGCCCACTGCAGTCTTGGACAGATTTGGTCTGGCACTTGTTCTCAATCCTGGGTTATGTCTCAGAATCTTTCTCAGTTTAGTGTTCAGCTAGTCACTACTAGTGAATCAGTTGAAATTGGGAATGAAACCTTTGCCATTTGCTGGATTAGGTATTTCAAAGTGGGGTGAGGTGGAGGTTTCATGGATATATATAAGTGTAGAGTGTCAGAACATTATAAAATTTCTCTTCTTTTCATTGGTAGAAATTTGGCTGTTTTTATTTCCACCATAAAAGCCATACGGGATACAGTTTGTACTGTATTGATTGACCTCGATAACTGGGACGAGAGCCTCTCATTAAGATCTAGCTTGTTTCTCTCTGAAAGAGTTCCAGGAGATTTGATATAAGGAGAAGGCTTATCAACATTTCTTTGCTTAGATGTGTATCTCTCAAAGCTCTGTCTACATTCATTTGGAATATATACTCCATGCCGCTTAAAAGTACTTTAAAATATTCATTTATCCAAGGATGGAAATAAGCAGAGGAGAATGTGAGATTCATTAACATTCATTCCAGAGTGCGAGTGTGGTTTCTTCTTGATTTACAGGTGATCTATCATTTGACATTATTTGAATGTAACAGTTGCTTGGTCTCAACTTTTCTATTGTAGGAAGCTCTTCCTGAAAACATCCTTAAGATATTGGGAAGTCCTGTCCCAAACCAGGTTTCCTACTAGGAAGAAAATGTCTTCTACTAGGCAGAACCATTGGCAATGAGGGCATTTGGGGGTCCTAAATTTAAAACAGAAACAGAAAAAAACAGCATATGGGTGGACTCAGAAAAAGTTCTAAAGGCTGTCAGGCAGTCCTGACTTTATACACTGATGTAACTAACACATGCTCATATTGGGATCTAGGGAAATCTAAAGGATTGGGCCACTTCTTTCATTAAAACTTTTTTGAAAATGGTTCTTGTATTAGTCCATTTTCATAGCGCTATAAAGATATTACCAGAGACTGGGTAATTTATAAAGAAAAATTTAATTGACTCACAGTTCTGCGTGACTGGGGATGCCTCAAAAAACTTACAATCATGGTGGAAGGTGAAGAAGCAAGTGCCTTCTACACAAGGTGGCAGGAGAGCAAGTGAGCGCAGGAGAAACTGCCATTTTTAAACCATCAGATTTTGTGACAACTCCCTCACTGTCACGAGAATGGCATGGAGGAAACCGCACCCATGATCCAGTCACCTCCCACCAGGTCCCTCCCTCAACATGTGAGGATTACAATTCAAGATGAGATTTGGGTGGGGACACAGAGCCAAACCATATCACTTCTTATTTAGGGCTTGACAGAAAAGAAGTTAAGGAGAAGCACTGTGATGCAAGTGAGATAATTTTATCATCTAGAGTAAAGTCAGGCTAATAACCTACGTAAGCAACCTGCCTTCACTGGGTCTCATGCCAGAGTCTTAAAAATGGAGGCAGTTGTCCTGAGTGTTCGTTCTAGTGTTAAACCATGTTGAGACTATGCATCTTACTAGGCTGGTCTCATTGATCAGTGTTAGAATGATATGTTTCCTGGAACTCCATCTCACGTTTTTTAAAAATTTACATTTAAGCTTCTATGAAATTAGAAGGTGTTTTATAGTTGATGGCTGCACTTAATGTAATGTCCTTCCCTTCTTCCAAACTTACAGTAAATAGAAGAGTTATTAAGTTGATGGTGTCTGTAGAATTGAGGAAATATGGCATCTGTTAGAGACTACAGATTTCTTAAGATGAGCATAAGATGTTAATTAGCCTTCATTTAGCTCCTTTCTAGCAAAACTTGTTGTCTTTGGATTAGTATATTTAATGAATAAAATGTGTCAGTTACCACTGACTTACTTAAAGTGCTGTCCTTAGGGTTGAGGGGATGTGTCATCTGACTCCAGAGTAGGTTTATCTTTTTGGGGGACGAAGTGTCTACAATAGTGGCCTTCAACCTTTTTGATAATGACCTACAGTAAAAAATATGTATTTTACCTTTTGACCAAATAAACTCACACGTGGACACATGCACATGTTTCATAAAACAATAATTACCCTACTCTGTGCAATGTGCTGCTGATGTGTTTCTGTTCTTTCCTATTTCATTTTTTTAAAATGCTGGTCTCAACCCACTCAATTTCTGTGGGCATTCAATCCACTTGATTGAGTTCACATCCCACTAATGGGTCACAACCTACCCTTTTAAAAACTGCTTTACAAAGTTAATTAACCAACAAGAATGAAGGCTCCCTTATTCGCAGGCATCCTATAACTTCCTTTTGCCTGTGTGAAGGGGTAAAAGAAAAGATGGATGAAATACTAGTAAATTAATAAGATAAACTATCAGAACAAGTAAAATAGAATAAAAAGTAGAAGGATTTTGCAGGCATTAAAAAGTCCTCCTAATGATTAAGCGCTTTTTTTTTGTTTGAATTAATAAAGATGGCTAACAATAGCCTACTTGTGTGAGACCACAGGTAATTTTTGTCATTGGGATTGTCTTCTGAAGGTGTGATATTGAAGTCTGAAATCCGTAGGCTATAGAAAGCCTCAAGCCCAAGGTATAGCCAAGGAAACTCCACAGGCTGCTAATCATGGAATGTGAGTTTTAGGTAAGGGCCAAGAGAGAGATATTTGACGTAGCTGCTGATGAAACCGTGCCGGTTGCCATTAATGAGTCCTTTCTTCCATAACCCTGGTTGCCTGGGAAAAATGGTAACATAACCAGCATGATGTTTTCTTCACTATCATAGAGTGACATTTTTTTTTTCAGTGGAAGAAAGGGGACAATTCTGACTAAATTTAATATTACAAACACATTCTTACCCTAGAACACTCAAGGAAAAACTTGTTTTATGATGAACTAGAGCCATTTGGTTCTTAAAGTTTTTTTTAAATCATATTTATAAGCTTGTTTGACTTGTTTCTGTGTCTCTAGAATCTTGTGGAAGAAGAATGAAGTTGCTGATTATGAAGCTACAACATTTTCCATCTTCTATAACAACACTCTGTTCCTGGTTGTGGTCATTGTTGCTTCCTTCTTCATATTGAAGAACTTCAACCCCACAGTGTATCCTTTTCAAGGTTATCTTTTTTAGAAGTCAAGAAACAGTAGTTCGTTTTGTTTTTGACTTGTCTGGATATTTTAGTGGAAAGAAAAACTGCTCTGGGAGTCAGTCCATTAAATAGTGCTAACTTTAGATAACTTTCTGGACGTTTAAAATAACAGCTATTGGTTTAAGATTCTTTTAAGTTTATGAATTATGACTGTATGATAAAGTATTATAAAGTAGTCTGTGGGAATCTGTGTCCTTGCCTCCTTAAAAAAAAAGCTCCAAAGAGCCAAAGCAAACCTGTCATTTTTGATAGCTTCTGAAATAATAAGCCCCTGTATCTGTTATTTTTGGGCTCTGGGGGTTGGGTGGATGGCCAATGCAGTTAAATAGGTTCATTCCAGTGTATCTTAATAGTGTTTCAAGCTGCTGTTAAGTTGAGCTTTTGGGCAAGAATCAGTCTTCTCTTATTAATTTATTAAAGGTGTTATCCAAGAATGTGCAGCCAAGATTTTAACAATTGGTGATTATGATGTAATAAAATATCAGATACCCTCCAGCGTGTACCTTCTGGGAATGCTGGAGTGGTTTGCTGAAAATTGTACAGTTCTGAGGCTGGGAGTAGCTTCGAACTTTTAGAACCTCCTTGCTGTTGCAAGCCAACTGCAGCAAAACACTGATTTGCAGGGAAGACTTATTTTTCCATTGCTCTTAGGGGGAGAAAAGGAAAACAAATCCCTTTTCTCTCCATGTTCTTTGATCAACTCTTTTCGTGAAGGTTAAATGGAATTCAGATTATTCTTTGTGATCATGTGTTCTAGGTTTCTGTCTTAAGTGTTTTTTTTCTAAATTGGAACACATTTCCTGTGAATGTTTTCCATTTTTTTTTTTTTTTTGGTTTTCTGTCTTGCAAATTGTGTTCGCAGACAATGGGGCTGCACATCATTATGATTACACCAAGTGTCAGGAAGGAAGCAGTACATTCCAAAGAGGTGGCCTCTTTATTTTCTCGAAAAACTAATTTGAAGTTACTCATTTTTCCATAACATTAAATTTCTTACAGGAACTACATTTTGTCCATAAGTGCTTCATCAGGACTCATCGCCCTCCTGTCTACTGGCTCCAAATAGACCATGTCAGCCTCACCCCCTGGCTTTGTGTCTATGGGTGGCCTGTGGTATATGGAAAAGTAGCAGGGTGGTCAGGGTGGGAGACACAAGATGTTTTTATAGTCTAGAGCCTTTAAAAAACCCAGTAGAATGTAATTCAGTATTTGTTTATTGGCTGTTTTTGACAGATTGTTGAAATTAAGTGAATTAAAAGGGAAACTCAGAGTACCAGGACGTTTATTAAAAGGAAACAAATGTCTTGCAATGTGCTGTAATCACAAGAGGAGAAAATAACTTGTTTCCTTGATCTGTCAGAGGTCAAAGTAACCTCGGCCGAGCTGTTGTTATTTATTATATAATAGTAGTAGGAAGTTAATAACTGGTTCTCTGTGTTCCAAGCACAATATTACAACTTCTTTTGAACCATAAATATCAGAATGAATCCTCTTCCCAGGGGATTGAACAGAAGCTTAATGTTTACAAGTGTTTGAATTTGTGATCTTAAATAACACAAAATTAAAAACATTTCTCCCATTTTCCAACTTGAGGAAGAGAAACTTGTGGAAAAGTTCTGTTTTTGTTTTTGTTTTTTTTTTAAAGAAGGGCAGCCAAGGTAGTAACCTAAAAATAGTGCCCAGGCATATGAGAGTTGTCCTACGAGGTTAAAGAACACACTGTTCCGCTGTATGGCTTTGGCCCTGAGTGGCCAGGGAGGTCAACTTGACCCTGCCATGTTGGTTTGACTTACTGAGACACAGGAATCATTGTTTTCCTTGACCAGGGTCTCACACCCTGGAGGAATGTTAAGTGAGAGAAAGAACCTCTTTCCTGAATATTGACATGTAAAAGACCAAAGTAATTTTTCTGAACTTCTGCAATTCTGAGAACTCTCCAAGGAATTTACAGTGATTTTAGTGCTTGTCAGCATTTTTCCATGAGGACTTTCATACATTTGACTCTTTAGTTCACACAGGTTCCCATTGATTGTGAGCAAAATATTTATCTCTTTAGCCCTTGGGGATCCAGCTGAGAGCAATCTCTTGCATTTTTTTTTACCCGTGTATGTACAGATATCATTTCTTGTGTATGCCATGACTTGAAAAAGTTTGGGAAGCTCTTTAGCAATATCAGCTAAAAGGATATGAAATCACAGGTGATAGCAGTTGTCATTCAGTAATTTCCTACAAGCAGCACCCCAAAGGAAATATAGTCCTAATCTTTAGTATCCACTTCTAAATTTAATGTGAGTTTCGTACATATTATTAGTTCTTTTCTTTATAATTTTATAAAAAATATTCAGGAGTTTAACTTCCACTTCCATGCTGTGAGATGTTTTGGGCTCCATCCAAGAACTTGGAAGAAAAACAGGCAGGAATGCATTTGCATAATGACCCAGATCATTTTCTGCAACTGAGAATTATATCTCATCGTAGCTTCTAGAAGTCTGCAATTCTTTACTTTTCTTTGGTGCATTATTATCTAGGTGCCATCACTGGATAATGTGGAGTGACTAGAGAAGTCAACATTCACTGCAAGGTACAGTTAGGGTAACACTTAAGAGGTTTATTATTTTTTAAAAACTTTTCTTGAACTCCTGGCCAACATGGTGACACCCTGTCTCTACTAAAAATAAAAAAATTGGCCCGGCGTGGTGGTGGGCGCCTGTAATCTCAGCTACTCGGGAGGCTGAAGCAGGAGAACTGCCTGAACCCAGGAGGCAGAGGTTGCACTGAGTCGAGATCGTGCCACTGCCTGGGTGGCAAGGGTGAGACTCCATCTCAAAAAAGAAACAAAAAAACCCAAAAAGTTTTCTTTACTGTTGATTTAAAAAAAAAAAAAAAAAAAAAAAAAGCCAGACCATAGTTTGACTGGTGGCATGGAATTTGTGTATCAAATAAATGCATTTGCTTATTTGACAAACCATCAGTTTCTACTATTTGTTACCAGAGTTGGGCCACTATCTTTTAAAATTGCTGGTGAAAACTTGCCACTAGATGGCAGTGCCTATATAGATGGGGAAAAAATTGCCACCATTCTTGGTATAATACAGTGTAGCTTAGATGAGGTAGTGAAATAGGGGTATCAGCCGAATATTCCTAATATAGTTTCTCTTGAATTAATAAACTGAAGATTTGTAGGAAAATGAGCGAGCAAAATTTGTTTACTGTTGTGAATTTTTCCTGCAGCACTCTGTTTTTAACCAACTTTCTGTACTAATAGATACATTTCTGTGCATAAGATTATAAGGCATATACTCACAGTTCAGTAGTTTTCGTTAAGGATTTACTGTGTGAGTACTTTACTGTGAAGAATTGCAGAACCTTTTCCCCTCTACTCTCGTCTAAAAGTTCTGTGTGGCACACAGAGATGCGACCTACTCAATCTGACTTAGATAGTAAAACCATGCTGTAGAATTTTTGTCTTAAAAAGACCACATACGCAGCACTCATGAAATAAAAGATTCATCTGTAATTGGGATTCAAAGTGATTAAATTCCTTTGTTCATACTCATAAATAGCACTAAAGTGTTACATTTTCATTTACCTATTTTTAGTTCCTCCATTTTAACTTAATAAAAATCTTGGATTGATATTCTTAAGCAGTAAAAGTTTACTGGTTGTCCTATTTGGCATATTATTGAAACTTGGAAAGGATAATTTGAAACAAGGTTTGAAGTTAACTGAAATATGGAGATAGAATTTATACTCAATTCTTGTGAAAAGTCTTGCTTAATAAGTATGATTAAACTTTGCTTTTTAAAATTTGTATTTTCCCTACACTTCTTTATAAGAATCCTATGATGAAGTACATAATCTTTATTATATCATTTTACATTAACCATCTTTTTTTTTTTTCAAATTGTTTTTTATTTTACTTTAAGTTCTGGGATACATGTGCTGACCATGCAGGTTTGGTACATAGGTATACATGTAACCATCATTTTAATATCTCACACATGTAAATGCACATCTTTGTAGTTACCGATCAAATGTATGTGAGGCAATGAAAGGCATTGAGCAGTTACAGTAAAGGGCAGACATCAGGCCACTGCCAGTATGTACCTGCTGTGCCTTCCTGCCTGCCCTCTTTCTTTGTTTTCAGTGTGCATGCCAGTCACTGCTGCTTCTGGAGACAGGATGGAAGGATCCATGTATGGGTACATTTATGGAGAAAACCAATTTATAGATGTATCTATTAGAGCTCTAAGGGATTCTCTTTCACTTCCTTGGGACTCCCAAGCAGAGGAATTAATAGATTAGGAGGGTCTTTTGAGGGGTTGGTTTAAGTTTTTAGGGAGATGATAGAGGCTAACTTCTCGTTGGCCTTCATGAATTTTCAGTATATCTTTTTGCTGACTTATCCCTGTTTGATTTCTGAGTTTGGATTAATACTTCAGTTTTTTAACAACTTCAACATTCTCACAATTTCTGCATAAAACTTTAAAGCTTAAAAAAAAAAAAAAAATCTACCTAAAGGAGCACTGAACTAGAACACAAAATACTTGGGTTCTAGGCCTGGTTCTGCCATCAACTAGCAGTGTGTGAGTTTGGGCAAGTTTTTTTCATCATCTATCCAGGCCTAGATAGATGCTCATTTTGCTCATTTGTCAAAGAGGGATGGCTTTGCAGATGGCTAAGTTTCCTGCAGGCTCTGACATCTGCCTCATGGCTTTGGCACTCTCCTCATGAAGAAGTGACAGTTCTTAAAGTGGGAAGCCAGACACAGGGTTTCTAATTTGCCTGAGATTTCCATATAGGGATGGCTGGTACCCACGTTACCTTTTGGAATGATAGATTCTCTGCCAGGGAATTCTTTTCGGAAGAGAAAAGAAAAGAGTGTGTGGAATTTTTTTAAGGACATAACTGTGAAATAACATTAGTATATTTACCATGACAGATTCGCATATAAAAAACTGTTCCCACAGCTAAGCCATAATATTTATATTTGGTTTTGATTTGCAAGTTTTTAAAAGTGAATTTGTGAAGCCTTAACCTTAGTGCAGAGTGTTCTAAAACCCAGTGAGAAGTGATATCTTCAGTAATCTCCATTGATAGAAAATGTTTGGATTGCAATTTAAACCTCAGACTTTTGATCACTACTATTTCTGTTGAGTGAGTATTCAGTGCAGCTTAGCTGCCAATATAATTTTTATTTAGATGATTATTGCCTATTTTATGGTCACATATATTTTACATGTGCATGTTTTACATATATGGAAAATATACATAAGTCTCACAGTGAAAGATCAGATAAAATCTATTGTGAGATTGAATGCACAAAATGCTTTTATTACTCTAAGCAAATAAATCAAATCACATTTCCCATTAGACAGCACCTCAGCTCCTCTATACATACAGCAGTTCGCTGGATTGGATACACAATGAACAACTGAAAAAAATGATAAATTTCCATCATTCTGATACTCGGGCAAAAAATTCAAACTCTGTTAGAATACAGGTACTAGTAATCAAATAGAATTTCTTGATATCTCCCACTAGCATTTTCAGATTTAGAATTTAACCATGAAGTACGTATCTAGAAATAATGACAGACAATCGCATTATAAAATAATATTACAGTTCTTCTGTAAACCTCAAAGTGATTTCTGTGTGGGGAACTTGCTGACCAGAAAATTAAATTAGAATTGTGTACATCCTCAGATATCCAAATAGAGTTAAAGGGCCACTCCCACACCACCCCCTTCAAAAAAAAAACAAAAACATGTTTTCTCTCTTTTTACAGATACTGACACAGTATATTCTCACAATTTTTCTCAAGTGGGATATTAATGAGGGTAAGTAGCCAATAGTGGCAGGGCTAGATATCTCAGATTTTGAGTGCAACAAGGGTAAGCCCCATTAATCCATGCAAAGAACTTTCATGCATATAGTTTAGTGCATATAATATGATTATGGAACCAGAAGTTCTTTAACATTTTGCTTTTCACTAGGCAAGTTAATTTACCCAGCATATTCTGAATAGTGACATAGCATTTTTCACAAAGCCAGTGGTTGACTTTCATGTTAACAACGCCTTATAAATACCAAACATTATATTGTAAAATCCCAGTGCTAATTAAACAATGAACATTTGCCTGTCTGGGTATTTTACAGGTTTACTTAAAAAACTGAGCATGTGTATGTTTTTGTAAAGCTCAAATATTTAAATTTGCAGAAGTTGTGCCTACAAGCAGTTGAAAGTATAAAGCAGGTTTTAATAAAATGTAGTAAAAAATGAACACCTAATTGCAGATACATTGCATTTTCTTCGAAGCTAAGTTTCCGTAGCAGTGTAGCCCTCTCTTTTATAAATCAGCTGCAATGTCACTAAAGATTGGGGCATTCATCCTTTTACTGTCTCTACTTGTAAGTGGACATAACATTAGAATCCTAATAGACATTCTGGATAAGTTGTACAAGGCCATTCTTGGGGCCAAGCAACAGTGAATATTTGAAAGGTAATAAAGCAAATACCTAGAAATTTTTGTTTTATTGAATAACAAATGGAACAAAACTTGTTAGTATGAATGTGAAAATAGAAAAAGAATATATAAAGTTATTTCTGCTTATTCTTCCAAGCAAGACTTTTGAGTGAAGATAGTTTTTTTTTTTTTTTTGCAGTAACTGTTTACTTAACAATCTGTTTCCTAAGAAAAATCTCTCAATTCCTTTCCTTCAATGAATTTAGTCTATCTACTCGATGTTTCTTATGCAACTCACATTGCATCTGTGGGTTTTGTTCTTTTGAAAAAATATATCTGTACAGCCGCCTTTGAGTTACCAAATGCCTGAAGGTAGTACATCACCCCCAGCCCCCATATTCTTCGCATTGCATAAGCATGAGGTGTATACAGCAATGCAAGAATAGGTGACTCCAGTCCAAGATAAGAAAATAGAATGGATTTTCTTGGTTGTGAGTTTTCAGATGTGCACAGTGGTAGCGACAGCAGACACCTCAAAGAATCCAGGGAGGGACACTAGAGGTTGAGCAGCAAGCTGCTAAGTGATTCAAAAGACTGGTTAGTAACACCTTTCTGTACTGGGCACAGGCCGCTATTTTAACCATGCAGCTTCTGTGGTTCATGCATTGCCTTATGATCTGTAGTCCTTCTTGCTGTAGGGCTTATTGCGCAATATGTTATCAATCTCATTTACCACATGTGATGTCATCTTTGGGAGAACCTGAGAGCAGGAGGAGAAGTACAAAGGATATTGTTAGCAGTGCTGATCATTCGGTTTTTTTTGTGCTCTATATTTAGCAAAGTAATCTAGAGTCATGTATCTTCATAAAGCACAGCTGAAATATAAGCCCCCCCCCCCCACACACACCATCACATTGTAAGCTCCTTGAGGTCAGGGGCCTTGTTGATTGACTGCATAAACGAAGGCATAAAGGCATAAGTGAAGGCTCATAGAAATATAGAGCAGCTGTATCCAATAGAAATATAATGCAAGCCACATTTGTAATTTTAAATTTTCTATTAGATACCTTAAAAAGAACAGTGAATACATGTTTTTACTCCATTATGTCCAAAACATTATTTCAGCATGTAATCAATATAGAAAAGATACTCGACAGTTGTTTTTGGTACTAAATCACATCTTGTGAACATGTTACACTTAAAGCACATCTCTGTTTGGACTCACCATCTTTCCCGCATACAGTAGTCACATGTGGCTAGAACTATAGTAGTACACAGCACAGGTCTAGAGACTAAGGAGAGATTTATTCTGACTGGTGGTCTTAACCCTGGTGAAGGATGGCTGGGGTTTAACAGGCATCCCAGGTAGATGGAATAGCATGGAAAAGTGAACTGGAGTGATTGATAATAGACAGTGATTGGTGTAGGTGTGGGGATGGTAAGAACAGGATACAGATGGTAAGAACGGGATTAGAGTGTGGAAAGCCTTGAATGCCATTTTATGGAGTCCCCACTTTAGGCAGTGGGGAACCTGTCAGGACTTCTGATCTAGGAGTAACCCTGTCAGACACCTGGAGGTAGTTTGAAGGACGAGTTGGAGGAGGTTGAAAGGGGACACAGATGTTAGATATGTATTACAATCCAAGCCGGGCAATAGGGCCTTAACTAGGGCAGTGTAGCAGAAAAGTGGACCTGAGAGACATTTTGGGGGATGATGGTGGTGTCAAGACTGAGTAAGTAGAAGTATATTGGTATTGATTATTGATATTAGAAACCAAAGGAGAAGTAGTTTGAGGAATAAGAAGTTGGGAGGGAGTAGGATGTGTTGAGTGTCAAGTGCCTGTGGAATATCCACCTAGGAGTGACTGAGCAGCTGCAAGTGCAGCTGTGGAGCTTAGTAGCTGCCGGAGGACTGGAGTTGACGGTTTGTGAGTCATTTGCACCGACATGCTGATTGAAGCCCTGGGAAAGGATGAGCTCATCCAAGGCTAGCATTTACTGTGAGAAGTGGACCAAGGGTACACATTACACCATAAGACAAGGGACAAAGGCAGACTTTCTCACTGGAAAGGTCTGACCCTGTGTGGAGACTGTGGTGAAATACAATTCTGACGACCAATTCTGAGGTTTCAACCTCATTCTTCCTTTGCTGCAATCTTGCTGGCCAAGGTGACCTTGTCTCCACTCAAGTGCTATCCTCAGAAGCCTTAGGGTTTGGCAAAATAGAGCTGCCAGCCTGGGAAACTTCATTCTGATTAATGTTTTACTGTCTGAAGCTGAAGGAAGAATTTGGTTTCCCACTAGCTCTGGAATTTCAGTGTCCAAACAGCTAATGTGTTATTTAAAATGAGATTGTAACAATGAGACCAAAAACCTAGAAATTGGATTTGTTGGAATTTTTTTTTTTTTTTTTTTTGTCTAAAATACAGCGGGTTAGCCTTGTGAGAAGAATCCTTCATTCATTACACCAAAACAAATTTCTATAGGAAAGAGATTTAAACATTAAAAAAAGAAACCATGAAAGTACTCAAATAAAACAAGATACAGTATCACAAGACCAGAATTTTCAAGAGAAGCCCCACTTTGAAACATTGTAAACTACTACAGATTTTACAAACACCCCACAGGCTACTAGTTTTGCAAACTTGATGTTACACTGCCTGGGATAGGTGGTAGGTCGGGGGAGGTCTGGCTAATGTTGCTGGGGCTGGCTGGGCATTAGTAAAGTCCTCCCAGGATTGGGTTCCTGTTTATCTGGAACTTGGGGATGGAGTAGGATTTTGCTAGGCTGGGATAGTGGTCAGTTTGTAGGCAGAGGGCCACTGTTATCGCCGAAGCTCTGAGTGGTTGAGAGTGGCTCAAGATTCAGATTCCAGGAAGGTGTGGTGGAGAGTGATGAGGCCCGACTGCTGTGGAGCCTGGCCTTCTCTGAGTAGGTGATAGGGAGCCTCAGAAGGGTTTTAAGGCATGTGGGGAGGAGGGGGAGGGGTGGTTCTCCCACCTTTTAGGTGGGAGTGGCGAGGATGGAACCTGTGCGAGTGAAGGTGGGCTGCCTGCAGCTGTGGTTTCTCCTCTTGTCTCTCCCACCTGTCAGGCTCTGATTTACATACGCCCCATTCGTTCCTGCACATCTTAGGCACATGGCATCCCTTGAAGCAGCTGCCTTCCCAGCCTACTAGAAATATTTTCTTACAACTGCTGGTGCTCCATATTTTCCATCCTTCTGCAGCCAGTCCCACCACTGCTGGGCACCCCTAGTCACCCAGTCTGCTTTTCACCATGTTGCGGGGCCCAATCACAGCTTGCCTTGGGTGGACTTCAGTGCTGGGTATGTGGGAGGTGAAGTAGAACAGGGGAGGATTGGTAAGCCCGCAATGGTAGCAGTCTTGCTGCATGGATAATGTCCCCTTTAGGATAGGCAAAGCCTCATCCTGCTGCCAGCCAAAGCCTTGCTAGGGAGGAAATGTTTTGGGAAGAAAAATTACTCAAGAGTTTTCCTCTGAAATGTGTCCCCTTCCCTGTCAGCTGCCTTGCCTATTTCCACAGCTTTTAAAACTCAGCCCTAGACTTGCCTCATATGCCATCCCTAGGCACTATGACTGCCCCCGGGAATGGCAGTGATCTCCCTGTATTAGCATGATAAGAATCCTCAATTCCTCCCTCTTCTGCCAAGCCATGGTGTCTCTCTTTCCCAAACCTGCAGAATCCATCCACTTCTTTCCCCCTCCATGGCCACTACCCTCATTCAAGCCACAATCGCCTCTTGCCTGGATGACTGCCCTTGCCCTTCATTCTACTTTCCACACGGCAGCCAGAGTGACCTTCAAACATTCAAATAGGAGCATGTCCCTCCTCTTAAAACCCTCCACAAGGACTTGTTACATGTAGCATGAACTCTAACCCCATGGTGTCCTGCGAGACCCGGCCCTGCCTGTCTCTCCACGTCAGTGCATCTGCTGTCCCTGTGCTCAACTACGTGTTGACCACATTGGCCTTAGCTGGCAGTTCCTGGGAAAAGTCAAGGTCTTTCCCATCTCAGGGCCTTTCCACTGCTCTTCCCTGTCCCTGGAATGCACTTTCCTGGACTCTTCACATGCTGTGTGAAGACATGTGAATGGTTGTTAAAGAATGTAAAAAATGAAGGCATGTGAAGCCCTCGGAATAAACATATTCCAGAGGGGCTTTTTGCAAAAACATTTAATGTAGGCTCACCCATTTCTCAGTCTCAGTAAAATAAACATTGATTTCCTTAATAGCCCTTTTCACAACCTGAAATCATTTTGCATATTTATCTGCCTGTCCTACTGGCATGTAAAAAACCCCTTAAGGTTAGACAGTGTTTTTCTTCTTTCCTGTGGTATCTCCAGTACCTGGTATACAATAGGCTCTCAAAGATCTGTTGAATGAATTAAGGGACAGATTTTTTAATTCACTGTTTCTCAGCCAGCACACGAGCTCTTTGAAGGCCAGGTCCTATTCTTACTCATCTCAGTCCTCCCACTGCCTAGCATGATGCCAGGCATAGAATAAGTGCTCCATAAATATTAGTGAAACTGAAATCATTGGATTGAATTTCAGTTCTTTTTTGTACAAACTGTTCTGTCCCCTCATCACTGTGTGCCCTTATCTTTTCCCAGAGCATAAATGAACATAAGAGGTGGCATTCATAAGAGGGAGAATTCCTCATGTAGGTAGAGGGAACCTCACAGAATCCAGTAGGAGTTACGGGGCTGGATATGGGAATTGCTAGAAGCAGAGAGGCAGAGGTGATTACACGGCTGCACAGTCCTAAGAAAGGTTGGGGGAGTGGGCAAGGATCTATACCATTTATTCCACAGTGTATTCTGGGCTATTTTTAAAAAGGATTTTAAATCATGTTTGTCCCTACCTCCACCTGTTTCCTTTTGGGAATGGTAACAGGGCTTTGTGCTTGTTGCAGGGACAGGTAGATAGGGAAGAAGCTGTGAGACAGTTCTTTTCCTCCATGAGCAGGAGAAAAATGGATAACCTTAGCAGCTAGTGGCTATGGCAGGAATTGCGGGCAGGATCATTCCTAGGGCTTTTAGCAGGGTTGAGAGTAGGACAGGCTCAGGACTAGTTGTGGCCTTTGGGGAAAGGAGGTGGTCACAATAGATACTAAACTCCACCCCTCTTCTTAGAGCTCCCAGGAACATCCTTTCAACCCACCCACTGCCACTACAGGCTCCCCAGAATATGGCTGCAGGCCCCATCTAGTGCCCTGGACCAGTGGCCGTCTTCGTGGGATAGGGAATAGGGATGGGCTTCCTAAATTTGCTTCTAGGGAGATGTGATCCTGGAAGTCCAAAATAGAATTTTGAGCCCATTTCTCTTAAAACATGGCAAATATTTATTCAATAGATCTTGAGTGTTAACTAAGGGACATGTAGTAAGTACCCTAGGAACTGGAAAACCAGTGGAAAAGCAAAGACACAGGTCTGACCTCAGAGGGCTTGCAGTCTAGCAGGAGAGACAGGCAGTTATACTACATTATCATAAAAGTTATCATGGGAGGGGGAATACAAGATGTTCAGGGAACAGCAAGAAGGGGCTCAGCACACAGCAGGTGGGCAATATTTGTGGAAAGAACAAATGAGTAAATGATGTATGTATATTGTCCTGTGACTTAAATTTCCAGGCAAGTTATCAGGCAGGCTTTTATGGCGAGGCCTGGGAAGTCAGTTGCCGGGTATAACACTGGAATGCACTCTTCCACAGAAACAAACCATCCCAAGAAATGAGCTTTGGGAATACTGCCTGTTCATAGGCAGAGGACAACCCTGGATCCATGTACTGGGAAAGTGTTCTGTTGCCTTTGTTCCCCCTACTCTTGCCCCACCCAGAAGGACAGAGAGGTGGAGAGATGGGACGCTACCTGGAGATAGCCTCAAAGGCACCATTAAATTCCCTGGTGTCGGAAGGGGCTGCAATACTTGCCTGAATGGCACCGAGGTTTTCAATGAGTTGTTCAGGAGTGGATGATCCCAGGAGCACAGAACTCACACCTTCATTTCTCAGGCACCACGCTGGGAGGAGAGGACACGGGGTCAGGTTATCAAAGCACTTCCAATCACTGATTAGCTTATAAACACCTGCTACAGCTGTTTGTTGCAGCCAAAATTTATTAATTTCTTTTGTGGAGGATGTACAGTGCTTCCTAGGATTAAAAACCTGAGCAGCACCCCCTGTTGTGTAGAAGATTTGACAGAATCTGTCAAAGCCCAGCTGGGAGGGGAAATGTGAATGCATAGAGGCTCCAGACAATGGATTGTAAGATTATCTCCAGCACGCTCAGCTGCCCTCAAGTAGAAGCAGAAAACACAGATGCACTGCTGTCTTTCTTGCTTCTCCGCTGGTTTTCCAATTGCTAGCCTACTGTATGTCTCTTAGTTAACACTCAATGCATTTGGGTTGGCTCGGGGCTTAAGGCCTTTTTGCTTTCCACATAAGGCCCTGTCACCACAACAGGGGCATTCAATCCAGCTACCCACCCCAGAAACACATTGTTCTGGAAACACCTAACACGGCTCACCAGCAGATGGCTGGATTCCTGTTTCTACCTTGGCCCACAACCTCCTGTCTTTCCATTGTATTCATGGTCTCATTTTCCACATCTGTTGCTTGTAGCCCCTGTAGACTCTAGGTTTCTGGTTCCTTGGTTCCCACCTACCTGGCAGCTCTCTCTGGACCTCCCTTTCTTCCTAACCCAAGATTCATCCTGTGTTGATGATCTAAATTACTCTCTTATGAACCCTCACACCCCTCACTTCCTCCGCTTCCTTAGCAAATCCCCAGCAGTACTGCATCTGCGTTTTTGGCTTCTACTTCAGGGCAGCTGAGTGTGCTGGAGAGAATCTCACAGTTCATGGTCTGGTGCCCCTGTGCGTTCACGTCTTCCCTCCCAGCTGGCTTCAGCCAGCCTGGCCAGCCTGACTCTTGTCCTTGGTCATCTTTCTTTTCCCGAAAATGACCTTAAACCTGTACTCTTAAACCATCCCATCAACCCCTGTCCCCTCACTCTTAGTAGATGACCTTGTCCTAACGTCTATAGAAAATCAAGTCCCTCCACTGGAATATTCCTTAATTCCCCACTCTCCTACTGCATAAGAATCCACATCCATATCCTCCAGTTTCAGAAGAGGATGTGTGCGGTTTCTGTCCAAGACGAAACTCTGCCTTGGAGATATCTCCTTTTTGCCTTTTCTTGGACTTGATTCATACATGATCCCACCGCCCCCACCACCCCGTTTCAAAATTTCTTACTGTGTCTTTCTGTCAACAAAACAGGCTAAAATTTCTCCCATTCTAAGATAAGTTTCCTCTGACCCTTTTTACCTGCTTAGATACTGCCCCAACCTTCTTTCCCTCTTAAACTTCTAAAAGGTCAGTTCAGATTCCCTTACTGATCTTCACATCCCAGTCACCTTCTTGCTGTGTCCAGAAACTAAGGTCCCCAGGAGCCTGCTGGTGGTTACAGTGGACATCTGAGTCCTTAGCTGCCTAGAACTCAGTGTTGCTGGACTCGTAGATGCAGTGTCTGCTGGGCCTTCCTGCTAGATGCCCCACAGGCACGGCAAACTTCTTGCTATGATGCCTGGCCCTCTTGCATTCCCAGTCACATTTGGGGGCATCACCAGCAATGTGGCTCCCCAATCTGGAAACCTGGGAGTAATCTTTAAGAACTGTCCTGTTCTGACCCCCTTTTCCCTTTTAACTGCTAAGTCCAGTTGATTATTCCTCCTAAATATTCCTCTAATCAAGTGGTTTTCAAACTTTGGTATGCATCAGAATCATCCAGAGGGCCTGTGAAACACCCATTGTTATGGCTCACCCGCTGAGTTTCCGATTCAGGTCTGGGGTGCGGTCTGTGCATTTTTAACACATTCCTAGGTAATGCTTATGCTGATGCTGCTGATCTGGGACCATGCTCTTTTTTTTTTTTTAAACCAACTTTATTGAGGTAAAATTTACCCATCAAAAATTTTACCCATTTTAGGTGTACATTAAATAATTTTTATAAATTTACCAACCACCATTTTTAAGGTGCAACCTTCACCATTTTTAATGCAGTTTTATAACACTTCCATCACCCTAATAAGATCCCTACCTCAATTACCAGGCAGCCACTAATCTACTTTTTGTCTCCACATTTGTCTTTTCTGGACATTTCATCTAAATGGAATCATACAATAGGTGGTTGTGTCTGGTTTTCACTTAGCATATGTTTTCTAGGTTTTTCCATGTTGCACTATGTACCCGTATACCATTTCTTTTTGTTGCTAAAGAGTATTCCATTGTATGGATACAGGGCTCAGTTTGACAATGACTGCTTTGGTTCAGCTGTCTTCTCCACCTCGGTCACCGCTGCCCTCACTCAGGCCCTCACCATCTCTCTCCTGGATAACTGGTTTTCCTACCTCTTGCTTGAACTGTCCCCTTACATTTCCCCCATACAGCTTTCATCCAGCCAGTAGCGGTCTCTCTAAACACAAATCTGATCATATCACTTCCCTAGCTAGTGCCTGACATAACTCATTGTCCTGTAAGATGAGGTTCTTAATTCTTACCTTGGCAAACCTTATTTTCTAGCCTACCTCTGCAGCTTCATGGCTCCCTGCCTTGAACTTTGTGCTTCAGGAGCACTCACCTGTCTTTAAATCCTCTTCATCCCCAAGCATCTTGCTGCTTTTCTTTTCTTCTCCCTTCATTCTGGGGCATATTGCTCAAGCTGTTCCTTTTGCCTGGAATGTCCTTTTGCCTTTTCCTTTTTTTTCCTCACTAATATTTGCCTATCATTTGAGATTCCCCAAAGATATTGCCTGCTCCTAAAGTACTTCCCTGAATTCCAAGCTCCTACTCTAATTCCCTAATCCCCTCTTCCCTTCTCAGTATTATGACCTGTATTAAAATTATCTGTTTATTTTCTTGACTTGCCCACCAGGCTGTGAGATGTGTCTTATTTGCAGTTGGATGCTCAGCCACCAGCCCAGTGTCTTGCACAAAGTAGGAACTTATTAAATGTTTGTTGAATAAACACAGGCATGGATGATTGATGGATGTCCCCAAGCATGTCTTCTGCCCCCATTTGGATGGCCATATTGTCAACTGATACTCTTAAGCTGTTACCATGTCCAGGCCTTTTATGGTAATCACGGAATTTCCACATGGGCAAAATACAAAATAGTGCTGTATAAAAGTACCAATCCAATCTTTCTCTCTCTCTCTCTTTTTTTTTTTTACTGCATTATTTCCTGCTTTGCACTGAGAACTGTTTTTGGCCTTAAAGGTAGTTCTGAGGACAAAGCAGGTTCTAGGTAAATTATTGCCCATAAACTACCTGACTACTCGAGGTCATCAACAGCTGATTCCCCTAATGGGCCTGTAGGGCACAGGAGAACCCACTGGGCAGAGCTGGTCAACTCCATGGTAGCAACTGCAGCTGATTCTGGATAATTAGCACCTCTAACCAAGTGTCACCAGCCTGTTCACTAAGAACAAAGTGTGAATGCTGGCTCCAGTATACCTGTGTGGCTTGGGGAGCAGGCACATAGTTGGGTTCAAGTAGTTTGCTTTCTGCCGGAAGATCTCCCCTCTCCCACACTCTCCTAGCAGATCAAAGATAACATGCCTAGAAATAATTTCCCTTTTGATTCTGAGAGTTTTGTGGCTAAAAACAAAATTATTTATTTACAAAGAAAGAAGTGACAGGTGAGAAAGACATCTGAGAGGATAGAAGGAGGAAAAGGGGAAAAGAAGCATGTTTTAATTTGAACTCAGATCCTGTAAAGAAGGTATTTCATGTATACCTAATATCTAGTGAGAGTCTAAATCTTGTAAAGATTTCCTCTCTAGAAAGACAGTGTTCTTCCCGGTCTTTCAGGGCTAAGTTTAATACTTCATGTTACTATCTAAAAACCATATATGATTGTGCAGAATATATTTCTCTGCATATTACTCTGATTGCTTGCCATGGCTAAGAGCAGACAGAACTTCAAGTTTTGCATGTCTACTCTTTGCAAAAACATCATCATCTTTATTAGCACTCACTGAGCACCTACTTTTTCCTTTATATATATATAATTTCCCTTTACTCAACTAGTTTGTAAGATATGTATTATTATACCCATTTTACAGATGAGAAAATTGCTATCAGGTTAAGTAACTTGCCTATGGTCAAATAGCTAATATGTTTTACTGTGCTTGTTAAAGCTGTAGGGTTGCTAAGTAATAACATTAAATACATTGTTTGATTTTATTTTTTTTTTGAAGAAAGGATTAAAGCAACAGTCATACTTAGGTACATGGCATTTTCCCCCTTCTAAAACCACCTCCCATTTCTATCTTTCTATGACTGCTAATTGCAACTAACATTTCTCTGCCTCCCAAACTCTGAATAGTCAAGCTACCAACAAATATTCTATTAAATTATTTTATTTGCATAGACCTTATCTTGAGCTTTTTATCTCACTGGATTAGTGTTTCTGATATGTCCCAATTCCTGCTATTTCTTCATCTTTAGGATTGTTTTCTCTAGAATCAGCACCCATTTTATTCCTTTCTCATAGCTACCACATGAATTCTTTTATCTCATTTCTTCATTTATAAGTGGAGAGAGTAATAGAAAATCCTCCACTAGCATCGGTAAGATATGACTAGTAATAGTATAGACCTCCGCGGATTGTTTTGATGATGAAGGAGACAAGACAGTGAGAGTGAGCCTGAGGTGCTTACCATAGAACCTGACAAATATCCCCTAGTAAGGGAACCAGAAGTCTCAGGGCTTTTCTGCCCAGTGTGTAGCCTTTGGCAGCATGTGGCTATTGAGCATGCAACATGTGTCTAGCCTGAATTGGAATGTGCTTGCTCTAAGTGTAAAATATATGCTGGATTTCGAAGATTTGTAGAAAACAAAAGTAAAATATCTCAATAATTTTTAATATTTATTACATGTTGAAATGATAATATTTTGGCTATATTGGGTTAAAGAAAATCCATTATTAAAATTAATTTCACCTGTTTCACTTTAATGCTTTAATGTGGTCACTAGAAAATTTAAAATAAGATACAGTTATGCATCCCATAGCGACAGGGACACGTTCTGAGAAATGCATTGTTAGGCATTTTCCTCATTGTGTGAACATCATGGGTACTTACGCAAACCTAGATGGTATAGCCTACTGCACATCTAGGCTATACGGGATAGCCTATTGCTCCTAGGCTCCAAATCTGTACAGCATGTTACTGTACTGAATACTATAGGCGGTTGTAACACATGGTGTTGTGTATCTAAACATAGAAAAGGTATGGTAAAAATATGGTATAAAATGGTATACCTGTGTAGGGCACTTACCATGACTGGAGCTTGCAGGACTGGGAGGTGCTTTGGGTGAGTCAGTGAATGAGTGGTGAGTGAATGTGAAGGCCTAGGACATTCTTGTACACTACCATAGACTTTGTAAACACTGTGCACCTAGGCTACACTAAATTTATTTTTAAGATTTTTCTTTCTTCAATAATAAATTAACATTAGCTAACTGTAACATTTTTACTTTATAAACTTTTAATTTAAAAAAGCTTTTGGCCAGGCACAGTGGCTCACGCCTGTAATCCTAGCACTCTGGGCGGCCAAGGCGGGCAGATCACGAGGTCAGGAGTTAGAGACCAGCCTGACCAACATGGTGAAACCCCGTTGCTACTAAAAATACAAAAATTAGCCGGGCTTCATGGTGTGCACCTGTAATCCCAGCTACTCAGGAGGCTGAGGCAGGAGAATCGCTTGAACCCGGGAGACGGAGGTTGCAGTGAGCCAAGATTGCGCCACTGCACTCCAGCCTGGGCAACAGAGCGAGACTCCATCTCAAAACAAAAAAACAAACAAAAAAACCTTTCAACGACATAGCTTAAAACACAAACACATTGTACAGCTGTACAAAAGTATTTTCTTTATATCGTTATAAGCTTTTCTATTTTTAAAAAGTGTTTTTTTAGCTTTTTAAACTTTTTTTTTGTTAAAAACTAAGACACAGACACACTCATTAGCCTTGGCCTACACAGGGTCAGGACTATCACTACGTTCCACCTCCACATCTTGTTCCTCTGGGAAGTCTTCAGGGGCAGTAAAACACATGGAGCTGTCATCTCCTGTGATAATAATTCCTCTTTGGGGGATATCTCCTGAAGGGCCTGCATAAGGCTGTTTTACAGTTAACTTTTTTTTTTCTAGTAAGTGGGAGAACACTCTAAAGTAAAGATGAAAAGTATAGTATAGTAAATACATAAACCGGTAACATGGTCATTTATTATCATTATCAAGTATTGTGTACTGTACATGATTGTGTGTGCTAGACTTTTATATTACTGGCAGTGCAGTAGGCTTGTTTATACCAGCATCACCACAAACACACAAGTAATTCATTGCACTTGGACCTTAGGACAGCCACAACATCACTAGGCAATAGTAATTTTTCAGCTCCATTATAATCTTATGGGACCACCTACATATATGTGGTCCATTGTTGACTGAAACACCCATGATTGAACGTGGTTCATATTATCTTTCTCTCAAACAATGCATGTGGTTTTTTCTTTTCTTTTTTTTTTTTTTTTTTTTTGAGAAAGAGTCTTGCTCTGTCACCCAGGCTGGAGTGCAGTGGTGCAATCTGGGCTTACTGCAAGCTCCGCCACTCGGGTTCTCCTGCCTCAGCCTCCCAAGTAGCTAGGACTACAGGCGCCCACCACCACGCCCGGCTAATTTTTTCTATTTTTAGTAGAGACGGGGTTTCACTGTGTTAGCCAGGATGGTCTTGATCTCCTGACGTCATGATCCACCCACCTCGGCCTCCCAAAGTGCTGGGATTACAGGCGTGAGCCACCGCGCCCAGCCACCTGTGGTTTTCAATTGTTAGCAGCAATCATGACCTTTCATGGACTCCACAGCATTAGAAGAACAATGTTTATGGCCTTCAAGAACTTTCGGGGTGAAGGTATTTCTCTAGGACCAGCTTTTTATGTGGCAGTAGCCTTGGGCTTGTCAAGCCCTGTATCTCAGCCTCTCACCAACCCTGGCTTAGTTTTCAACAGAGACAGAAACTTGAGCCAGAAGAAATGGATGTCACTACACAGTTCACCCCTGACATCTGTGATAGTGTATGTTATCACTGACATGTTCTCATTTAAACTATGTTATAAGGGCCAGGGGAAAGAAGTAAGAAAAATTTGCTATCATGTAGAATATTCTGGGGAACCTCAAATAACTCACTTTATATTTAGCAGGAGTTTATGCTTCAGAGATCATCTGTCCCTACAATAGACATTTTATCATGGTAAGGGTGTGGTCAGCAATAGAAAACTATGATCTCAGCAGAAGTCCCTCTACCACCCCATAGCTTAGTAATTTTCTTACCAACAGCTAGCTGAGGTAGTGTGCATCCCAGACGCTCCGCAATTGGGGAAAGGTCTTTTAGCTTGTTTTGCTGTTTTCTCCCTTCTTCACTTACAATTCTTTCTTTCAACCACTGGTAGCACTGGGGAAAAGCATAACATTGAAATGTTAATGTCTGGTAAAGATCTGATGTCAAAGAATGGTAATTCAATAAAATATGTGAACCTCATAATGATTTTCTGAATTTTTTGACCCTTATGTTTCACACTGACAGGGATGATTTCATGCAAAGAAATGTTCCTCACGATCTTGCTCCTTGTTTATTGGTTCAAAACAGATTGATTTTGACTAATATTCACCATTCAAATTGATCAGCCTGCACAGAAGTTGTTATAACCCTGACCGTGACATACAAGCACTTATATCCTAGCCTGTCCAACAGAAGAAGTAATGTTTCTTATTGAGATAGCCCAATTTTAGAATGTAGCAAAAAAAAAAGTGCATTTGCAATTTACCAAGATCTATTATGTCTCCTTTTTATTAAGAAAGCTGGGTGCCAAGCTTTCTGCTCAAAGAAAACCATTATTTTACATTTTTGTTTAACTATTTTTCTCCCCCTTGCCTTCAATTCACTGCTAATCTCTTATTCTTTTTATAATGTGGCTTTGTTGTTAGCTTCTGCAGCTGCTTCCTAGAAGCAGACGTGGCATAACTGATAGGTACCGAGTTGGTTTTTAAAATTTTAAAGTAGATAAAGACTTTGCAAATGTTATTACCTATTGTATAACTATTGAAACTTAAAAAAGTAAAGAAACTCAAAACAGGAAACTGTTCTTTAAAGCCAATGAGAAGGAACTGACCCTGATCTATAGACTACAAAATGAACCTAATTTCCTAAATATAAAGAGAAAAATCTTTTAGAACTTCTCAATGCCTTACTTTCCAGAAGGCTCTGCTCTTACTATGAGAAAGGGAACAATAGACTCTTCTACATAAAGCGAGCACCAAGCAGCAACACCCAGAGGAAAAGAGTATTTGCAAGAGTGTTAGTCTGTTTTAGGGAAAACAATTAAAAATCATCACACTGTGTGGCAATGTGGACTTTCTCTCTTGTGTGTAATTGTGACATAATCGCCATCGCAGATCTTTATCTTCCCAGAGGCCGCAGAATGCTCTGCAACAGGCAGTGGGCCATGGACACTGCACCCACATGATTTCAATAGGCCGCTGGCTTTTGTTTATTGAGCATTTTTTCATCATTCTAAGACAATATTTCCAAAGAAAAGGGTAACCACATTATGTTTTATGGTGATTTTTTGAGTTATTTTGCCGATGAGAAAAGGAGAAGGGCAAGCTGCCTCAGTTTTGCCTCCTAAAGTTCAAAGGCTTATGGGCTGGCTCCTAACCTGGTAGCCTGCTTGGGGAGATGGCTAAAGTTTTCCCAGCCTTAGCTCTGAGGAGCCTCACCTTCTTCAAAAAGAAGGGTGGCCTGGAGCATCTCTCCAGAGATGACAGTTGGTGCCAGTGGTGATGAGGTGGACATTGTAAACAATGGACATTGCCTTGGGGCCGGGGCAGACTTCCTGGGCCAGAGTGCTGTCTATGTCAGAGAGTCCCTGAACTTACTTTTGGTGTCCTCAGTGGGAAAAACATCACCAATGCTCACTAAAGTTTCATAACATCTTTCAGAGGACCAATATCTCTGAATGTTATTCAAACCAGCTAACAAAGATTGAAAACTAATAGCCAACTGCTTTTTGAACAATTGCTTTTTATTAGTATTAGAATTTCTGAATTTCAGTATATACCATGCATGTGAAGAGTGGTTGGTTTATCAATCAATTTTTTGTAACTTTTCCGTTTTTGAAATCTTGCATGCAGTGCATTCTCTTTCTTAGGATTGGGTTACAAGTTTTATGTATGTGTGTGTGTATATATGTATCTGTGTTACACACACATACACACACACACACCATTTTCAGAGACAGACTTCCAAAAGTAAAAAAAAATTAAAAAGTAAAAATCAAGCAATTATTTATTGAGTCCCTATCTCTCCATCTTCAACACTATAAATCTCATTGTTGCTTTAACCTATGGAAATACAAGCAGGTTAGGGTTTTTAAAAAGTAGATGCATAGTTTTTATACTGCTTTCCTCATACTAAAGGAAATAAAAGTGTGTTGGAAATAAACAGCTTTAACTGCTTTACAAATGAGAAAATGTTAGCAGAGATAGGAGATGAGGCTTAATTAAAATGTTAATTAAATATGGAAGCAAACAAGTGTGTTTTGTAGGAAGGTTGGAGGTAGGTGTGGTTGTGGCAGTAATAAAGCCTGCTTGCTGACTGGGCAGTAATCCATGAATCAAAAGTGAAATCTCCTCATCCAACCCTATTCTATCACCCTACTTCACTGCAATGATTTGATTACATGTTGGTGTTTCTAAACCTAGCAGGTAGAAGCCAGGGATGGCTTGTTGTTCATGTCAGCATCTCCAGTTCTGACACTTGTGGCTGGCAAGGAGGAGGGTCTCAGCCAATATGGTGGTCAGGGAGGAGTCAGAGAAACCAGAGTTCCGTGGGGTCAAAATAAATCTCTTCCCGTTTTTCAGACTGATCATGACACCTCCTCTCCAATGCAGTGTGACTCTGCCAGCAGTCCTGTGGGACTCCATAGGGCTTGTGGATTCCATATTATTTCATAATTCACCCCTTCATGTCTATCCCTCTTACAAATCCTGGAGCTACTCCTTGAGGGTTGAGACTGTCCCATTCATCCCTGTATCCTCAGCACTCAGCACAAAGTCTGGGTACACTCACTAAATATTTGTCAAAGGGACAATTGAATGAGCTTTCCTCCACAGATTAGTTGGCTATTAGTTTTATGTATGTTACAAAACTCTAAATTTTCCTAAAGCCTATTTCTTTGCCCTCTCCCAATGCTATGATGATTTTATATGTCCCTATTTCATAGGTACTGATATTGGGGTGAGAATAGTCTGTGAGACTTGCCCCAAATCCCTAATTAGTTGTTAGTTAATCTTGGATTGAACTCAGGATGAAACTGGAGCCATGGACAGAATCAGTCACATTTCAGTTCTGAACACTGTCTAGAATAATTTAACAACCAAGATCGTTGACTATTTCTACTTAAACATCAAAGTCTTTGACTCAAAACAAAAACAAAGTCACTGTTGAGGTTGAGATCTCTAGGTAAAATGCTAGAGCTGAAAACTTGCCTTCTGAAATTTTACCATAATGTACAATATGCTTAGTTTCTTAACATGAACCCTTGACATACTTGGACCACCTCTCTCCCCCAACTTTGATTCATCAAGGTGTGCGTGCTTCTTATTTTTCTTTGACAGAGGGGTACATATTTTTGTAATTTTTTTTTGAGACAGGGTCTCACTGTATTGCTCAGGCTGGAGGGAAGTGGCATGACCTCAGCTCACTGCAGCCTTGACCTCCCAGGCTCAGGTGATCCTCCCACCTCAGCCTCCTGAGTATCTGGGACTACAGGTGAGCATGATATCTGGCTAATTTTTTGTATTTTTGTAGAGATGGGGTTTCACCATTTTGCCCAGGCTGGTCTCAAACTCCTGGGCTCAAGTGATCTGCCCACCTCCACCTCCCAAAGTGCTAGGATTACAGATAAGAGCCACCACATCTGGCCTATAATTTTTCTAGAAAGCATTTTGCCATCAACAGGGAGGAGCTGCCAATAAATTTTATTGCACTATTTATTTCTATTTAAAAGCTATACACCTGGTCTCTTGATCAGACTTTATTGATTTTGTTATGGCTCATCAAATTAATTTAACAAAGACTCAGGTACCTCTTATGTACTCATCAAGCTCTGTGATGAGTCAGATGAGCAGGTTTCAGTTTCTGTCCTAGATGTATTCACAAATCATTACCTAGTAACATGGGAAGTGTTTTTTTGTTGGGGTTCCACTTCTGTCAATGATTTCTTTATAAGCTATGTCTTTACTGCCTTCTAATGGAAAATGCCACGACAAGATGGTGCATAACTCGAGCTGGTCATAGTACCTTACCCTTTTGGCCACTGTTATTGGTCTCACAGGGTGGCACATGACCTAAGCTTGACCAGTCATCTCTGGACTGAAGTTGGTAAAGAAAAGATCGCTTTTATCTTAGGTTACATGCCTTTAGAAATGCAAGCCTGCAACCACCAGTTTTCCTGCTCCTGGCCTCATTTATAGTAGAAGAAAATGACACCCACATGCAGAGGGAAATAGAGAAGATGGAAAGTCATGACAACGTACAAGTCCATGGATGGAGTCATTGCTGAGGCCACTCCATACTTCCCAAGGATTGTCTTTGTGAACCAATAGAGTCCCCATTCTCTGATCAGATTTTGTTACTCGCAACCAGAGAATTAGAAGACTGTAAGAAGTGTTCATGGAATAATAGAGAAGGTACAAATAGCTCAGTTTTGTAAAGTTAGGACAGTCTTCATAGAGAAGAAGACAACCAAGCTTTGTCTTTAGCAATAAGAAGGGGTTCCACAAGAGAATGAAAAAAAGGACATTTCTGGGAGGCAAAGGAGAGTACAGTGCATTTGCATGGAAAATGAAGTAGTATGATATGGGAGACACAAATGAAAAAAATAGGCTCAACTTAGATCCCAAGGGAATTTCCTTGAATGCTTTATTGCGGAGTTATGGCTTTGTCCTATAAGCAATGATTGGGAAATCATTAGAGGATTTTAAGCAGGGTTATGATATGGTCAGATTAATATTTTAAAAAGATTAAGTGGTCACAGTGGTGAGTTGTGAAAAGGGGAGGAAATCAGAGTCCAGATGGGAAGCTACTACAGTAAATCTGGTAAGAAATGATGAAGATCTAAATAAGCGCTGTGCACAAGATGGATCTTAGAGTCAAGATAGAGTCTGGAGGATTTGGTGCCTTGTTGAACAGGAATAAGGAAGGAAAGGAGGCAGTCTGAGATAATGCTTTGGCTTCTGACCGAGATAACCAGATGGATGGGTGGAGGCACTGTTAAGCAAGAAGGAATGGCAGGTTCTGGGGGTGAGGATAGATTCCATTAGGCATGACTGATGCCCATGGGACTTCCACTTGGAGATGTCTAATAGACACAAAGAAGGAGTGCTGTGCAGTTCAGCAGTGAAGTCAGAGCTGATAACACAAATTTAGAAATCATTGTTAGAGTATTGGGGTCAGATGAGGGGGCCCAGAAAATCCAGAAAAAGAGTGTTACTTTCTAAAAGAGCCCTAGATAGATATTTTTTATGCTGAGTTAATTTATCCTTCAACTGCAGTTCAATACTACAACAGATGCAAAATATTAACATCTTAATCTTATCAGTATAACAATAGCCAATGTGAAACATAAACTATTATTCTCATTGAGGGTAAGATGAATGTTACCAATTTATTTATCTACTTGCCCAGATATCTATCTTTTCATTTAACTAACCCTTCCTTCCTTCCTTCCTTCCTTCCTTCCTTCCTTCCTTCCTCCCTTCCTCCCTTCCTCCCTCCCTCCCTCCCTCCCTCCTTCTCTCTCTCTCTCTTTCTTTTTCTTTCTCTTTCATGGCATTCTCATTCACTCCAAAGGTTGCTCTGATACTTGCCTCCTTTACTTTTTATTTTTTTGCTCTGGTAACTATACTCAAGTGGCTTTCCTAAGTGCACATATATTACTCCGAAAGCACTCAGGTTGATAATGTAGAGCCTTGAGAGTCTGCAGAGCTCTAAAGAAGCAAGCATACTTTGTGATCGGCCACCTATCATCTGTTGAGAGCGCTTAATGTTTATTGTTAAGGATTTTCCAGTAGATACAGAGTTGACTTTATAAAAGTCACCAATAAAAATATTTCCCAAGCTGCTTTTGGGCTTAGCCACCTTCAAACATTCATTACTCTTTCTTTTTTTCTTTTTCCTTTCACTAGTGAATTTGTGAAAGCTTTTGCAGCTGTTTGCAAGCTTTTCTCAAACAGTGATGGAGGTTAGACAATCATGCACTCCAAATACAGCATAGCTACTTCTTCCTCCTTTAAAAACCTGGTTTTAAAGAGAAATAAAGATGTCTTTGAGGGAGGTAATTAACTGAGAGCCAGGAGACCTGGGTTCTAATATCAACCTTTTCTGTTACGAGTTTGTGGTCTTGGATTGTTATTTAAGGTCTTCGTGTTTTAGTTTCTGCTTCTGAAAATGGTCTGCCTCTCAGCAGATTATTGTGAGAACAAACACTCAGCATATATAGAAATGCTTTGAATTTTTCAGCAAGCCTCTGAAAGAACATATGACAACATGCTTAGCTCAACTGACTAAAAGTCACCTGTATCCATTCTGTTTGTGAGAATAAAAGTTGATGAATGAAAACACTTAGCTCAGTGCTTGGCAGATAGTAGGTACTCAGTAAAATTGTAATTCTCAGTGCTTCCCTTCTTCCTTTCCTTCCTTCTTCACTCCCTTCTTGCCTTCCTCTTTTTATACCTTCTTTCCTAAGATGCTTTTAGTCTGTCTTTGTTGACTTGTTTAGACTTGTTTCAGAACAATCTTTAATTTTCAGAAGCAAGACCTTATTTAATATTCTAGGAAAATTGTTTTTTGTAATAATACAAAACTAGAAATAGGATCATGTCATCATGCTTTAGGACATATTTATGTTGTATTATTTTAGAGAACAAACAAGCCAAAGCTCAACTGTTACAGACAGAAAGGAAAGTCAAAGGCCTAGAGCCTTGAAAATGTTCTGATTAGGGAAGCTCGCAGTGGCCACAGCCACAATGATAAAAGGATTGGTGGTTCAGACTTGACTTCAGCTGTTTTCCCAATAATTTAGTGCTGATGGAGGCAAGAAGTTGTGTCAGGCTTATACTTCCTCTTAGAAGGACTCTGGTTTATCTAATTTTTTAAATGCCTGTATTCTCTCTCCCTTGACAATACAGAGTAATTTGTGATTCTAATGTTATTACACATTCTCTCAAGTTTTTAAAAACAGGCATGTTGTTATTAATAAGGAGAGATGTTTGGAGTACTCTCCAATAAATTAGTCATCAAGATGTCCTAAATGGAGGTAATTTTGTGTCAATGATCTTGAATATCTTTTTGCTTCACAGCAGAATTTAAGCTGCTTTAAGTGATAGAAGCTTTGCTATGTATCTGTCTCCTGAAGTCTCCCCTTCTAACCCACTGCCCCCAACACACAATAAAAAGTGTCAGCCATACTCAGCTACAACTGTTGGCCTCATATGGATTAAGCCTTTATGGCTTACACTTTGTTTTGTCAAGAAAAGGAAATAATGTAAGAATCCTCGTATATAGAAAAGAGATTTTGTATTTTATCAGTTTCAAATGATGGAATGTTTTCTTTAATATAAGAATAAATAACAATGTAAGAATTCGAGCCCTGTAAGTCCAGTCAGGTCACTGGGCACTTTTTCCCCAGTCCCCAGAGGAAGAGAATATTCAACGCAGTCAGATTATGAAGGGCTGACTGATACATGGCCAGGAGCCAAGACCTCCAGAAGGCTTAGGGGAACCTGCCAGGGGCCACTGGCCCGGGCAACACAGTCTGCCTGAGCTGGGAAGCCCTAGGCCGCTGCAGAGCTGTTCTTATCCATCTTCTTCCCTCCTTCCTACCCCCAGGCTTTTTTCTAGACATTGAGAAAAATACCTTCAGTGAAGCCCTGGAACTTTCAGGCACCCCATTTCCGTATTTTCCTGAGATGATTCCACAGGCAAGTGGAGACCATGTCATTGCGCCAACCCCTACGGAAGAAAAAACTTAGAAAGTTGCTTGTGCAAATTGGGATCAAAAGGTGGGTTGGTGGGGAGGGCGGTAGTCACTAAAGAATTTGGTAGGTTATAGGGAAAAGCTGGCCAGATAAATGAGTTAATATCAGCATGCATTTTTTTCCATTACAATTTAGGAGCTTACAAATTGTGTTTCATTCTTTAATCAACCAATTAAACATGGACTGTCAGTTCTTGGGAGTGCATATAAGAAAGCCTGAAAAATGTGGCTCATCCATGAATTTTTGTTGTCCTTGTCCATTTAGTGCCTAACATAGTGCCTGGTACACAGCAGGAGCACACACCTGGTATAAAATAAACACTCAATAAGTGAGAGCAATAATAACAATTATTGTTGTTGTTGAAGTTTTATGTTTTTCTCCTTTTCCCAGAATTTTCCTGCTCATATGAACCTCTGTTTCTTAGGAAGAAAGTTATCTCTGGAAACTTTTGATAAATAAGCCTGAAAATGTGGCTTATTCATCTTTTCCTAATGTCTACATTTCTTGGGTATATTATATATATATATATATTTCCCCTCTCTCTGAAGGCATTAGTTCTATCTGCACAAATGTGTAGTGCCCGACTTATTAGTTGTTGAATTTCCCATTTCTAACTCAGTGCCAGGGCCAGGGTAGTAGATACAGTTGTATATATCCATGATTTTTTTTGAAAGGTAGTCATTGTTTACTTGAGCAAGCACCAATGAAAAATGAATTTATTCATTGGTTGTTCCTTTTATTCAGTATGCATTTTTTTGAACACCTGCTGAGTACAGCTGAAACACCAGTCACAATTTACAACTCTGCTTGGCTTTCATCAGTGATACCCAGTAGACTAAATGCAGATTCTGCTACATTTTGATTCTGCTACAATCTCTGGAATGCATGGTTCTTACAATGTCTATGATAATTAGGGACATTTAGGAAAGCATTTCAGTAACACTGTTTTTATTTTTTTCCCCGAATCAGTGATCTTTCTCTTGTTAAAAATATTCAGTAGCTTTTATTTTGAAGATTACCTATTTTGTGGTAGAGCTCTGGCAGCTGGACCTCCACTTTCTCTCTCTGGAAAAGATGGTACTCAGCTTGTTCACAGACCGGCGGGATCATATTGAACTGTCTTGCTACAGAATAGGCTTCCTAGGGAGGAATGAGATTACAAACGAATTTATACTGATGAGAAATAAGGCTTCGCTGTAATTTGTATGCATGAGAAATGTTTACTTTGGTGAAATCAGTACAAACCAAGAAACATGGAGGATGCCAAATAATAAGCAAATTTGTCACCGCCGATTTCACTAAGAGCAATATGAAATGTAGGAAACCCTTATTAATTCTTTGAGGGGTTTCGATTGAGTTAAGTCCAGGGCAAATTAGTCAAGGTGTGAATTGTACACTATGATAAAGAAAATGTAGTTTAACTATTTTTAAGTTCCTAAAGAAATAAGACTTAGACTAACATATAAAAGTATCTGTAATTAGCTTGGTATAAACAGTATAGTTAATACAGTTTTTTATAAGAAAACTAGAATACTCTGTTAATATATCTGATTAGCTGTGAAATTCACTTTACCCTCTTGCCACCAAAGAACACTGTATTCTCTGTTGTATTCTGAACGGATGAGCTCTGGCTCCAATATCCATCTCTGTAATGATAGAATTGATTCTAGAATTCCAGTACCATAGTGATTGTGAGAAAAGTTTGCAAAAGATCTTGCAATTTATGCATGGCATCTGAAAAGCAATAATAAGGTACTCAATAGCCATTTAAAAATAGAAATTAAATTACCATGATCTCCATAGCACTCCACCTCGAGGTGCCCCAGTACATTGCCATGCCTTGGTTTATCACATGTGTCATGGCTCGCACAATTTCTGTGGAAGGTCAAACAGACAGCATTTCATGAATTTGTCTACTTTTCAAAGTTATGCGATTTTTACCTCTCTAGCCAAAGCTTAGAAGCTTAATGCAATTGTTTGTTTAATAAAATTAGCCTAATATTGGTGACAACATTATAGTCTGATATGAAATATTGATGGTTTGGAGGCTGATGGTACTTTTGGGTAAACTGACATTCCATTTTCCATTTGCAGCAACAACACTAAGTGATATTGAAAATATAATGACCACTTTAAGTTCTTTACTTTTAGTGCTTGATGATTCCTGGCCTAATAAAGAATACATGATTCACCTTTTTAAGAGCCTGAGTACCTTTCTCACTAAAGTGAAAAGTAAGAGAAGGCATTTGTTTTAACTTTGTAGAATGTAAGGTCATTGAGGGTGAAAGGCTTGTCTTTGTATATTGGACTTGCAGAGCTGGGCCCCACACAGAATGGGTCTCTAAGAGAGGTGACTCAACAACAACGTGTTTAGCAGAAAGATAAACATATTAAATGCTGAACAAACAGCTGAAGCCACCGTGGCTCACAGCTTGCAATGACACACCCTGTCCTTGATCACTTTGAACCAAATTTTGTTCTAAGACGCCCACATAATTGATTTCATTGGGGCCTGTTTGTGGTCCCACCCAGTGTGCTCATCAGCCTCATGCAGCTCGACATCACATTTCCTAAACAGGATAATGAATCCCTTCCCCAGAGGATGGAGCTGAGCAAATCCTCTTGGCACCAGATGTGCTGCAGAACAAGAGAGCATGGAGACCCTCAAGTTTAATTTAGTTAAAATTCACAGACAGGGTTGGATTTCTTCTACAAAGCAGGTCAGTTAAACACTCAGGATGCCAGGTCACTCGACAGTTTCAAAGGGTCACAGGCCTTGGGCTTTTTTATTTCTCAGTAATACCAGTCAGTTAAATGCCCTTCAGAAGGACCAAATCCTTGTCTCAAAGTAGAGTTGCAGTAGATGTATTCTTTTTATTATTATTATTATTTCTTATGAGCAGGCACTGTCTAGATTGATAGGGAACAGGATTTGGAATGAAATGGCCAGAGTCAGGGTCTTAGCTTCTTTGCTTGTTTGGCTGGTGTAAACTATTTTTTTTTTTTGAGATGGAGTCTCGCTCTGTCGCCCAGGCTGGAGTGCAGTGGCACGATCTCGGCTCACTGCAGGCTCCGCCTCTCGGGTTCACGCCATTCTCCTGCTTCAGCCTCCCGAGTAGCTGGGACTACAGGCGCCCGCCACCCTGCCCGGCTAACTTTTTGTATTTTTAGTAGAGACAGGGTTTCACCGTGTTAGCCAGGATGGTCTCTATCTCCTGACCTCATGATCCACCTGCCTCGGCCTCCCACAGTGCTGGGATTACAGGCGTAAGCCACCGCTCCCGGCCTTCTAAAAACTATTTTTAATTGCCCTTGATTTCTTTTTTGGAAGATGGAAATGCTTTCATTCACCATTGTGTGTCCAACAGAGGTAAAAGCTGGCTTATAAGCAAAATAGTTTTCTTTTTCTTGGAGAAAGACTCTAGAATATCAAACTATTGCCCAGCAACGAAAACTATGAAGTTCATTCTCCATTTATAAAACATATGATTAAAAAAGTGTTAAGGAACTGCTTTTCTTCTCTTTTATTATACAAATGGAGATGCGTGCCTATGATAAACATTTCCAGAAGTTGAAAACAATGATATGAATCTCTGCCCCAGATAGATTCTGTCTTTGGATGTCTCCATGACTGCACCAGCTCCCTTTCCCTTCACATCCTGTCATTCAGAGCTGGGAGTTCAGCCAATCAACAGTATCTATTAGGTGTCTGCTGTTCTGGGTGCTGGAGATACTGTGGTGAATCAAACATGCTGATAAACACAGAAGAGGTTAACAGAGAATAAACTGGACCTGGTCTCTCCCTTAACTCTGTCTCTGCCATCAAGTAAGACAGGCACAGAATGCTGACAGGTGGCTTGGGCGTGTGGGAGTCCTTGACAAGAGCAGTGAAGATGGAGTGGAAGTTGTGATTCTTCCTGCACATTCATTCAATTATACAACACACAAGTATTAAAAGCTTAATATTTGCCAGTCACTGTGCTGGTTGCTGAGTTCTCCTGTGAGTAAAACAGACACAAAGTTCCTGGACTCAGAGAGTTTCAAGTTGAGAGAGAGATGGAGAGGTAAACAAGTAAGTCATTATAAAATGTAAAGTGTTATAAAGAAAATAACATCGGGGACTGGGACAGGAAATGAAAGAGAAGATGTATTTAGTGGAGTAAGGAAGGTCTCACTAAAGAGCAATCATGTTTAGGCATAAAAAAGAAAAAAAGAGCCATCCATGTGAAGAAAGTGGAAGAGCATTCGAGGCAGATGGTATAGTATGTGCCTAGGCTGTGAGGAAGGACAGAGCTTAGCGAGTCCCAGCAATGGGAGGGAAGGAGGACAGGGGTACGAGATAAAGTTGGCAGACGGCAAACCATGTCATTTGTATGTTATTCAAGGTTTAATGAAGGCATTAACATTTTATCAGGTAAGGGGATGGTAGAATATAGTTTGCATTTCAAAACACTGTCTCTGTGCTGTGGAGAATCATTAGTAACAGGGAGGACTGGAGGAAGTAGGAAGAGCTTGAGGAAGGTATTGCTGTATTCTAGGCAGGAGATGACGGTGATTTGTAATAGGGTGGTGGTGGCAAACAGAGAGAGAGGTGGATGGATTCAAAATATATGCTGAAGGCAGAATCCACAATACTTACAGATGGACTGAGTGTGGTCAGGGAAAGGGATAAATTAAAGCTGTTTCCCAGATATCTGGCTGTTTACAGAGATAAGGGAGATTGAAGGAAGAACAGGTTTGGGAGAAAAATCAAGGGTTCTTCTTTGGACATGGGAAAAATGGAGGTGCATGTGAGATACTAAAAGGGAGATGTCGGGCGGGGCGTGGTGGTTCATGCCTGTAATCCCAGCACTTTGGGAGGCCGAGGCGGGTGGATCACGAGGTCAGGAGATCGAGACCATCCTGGCTAACATGGTGAAACCCCGTCTCTACTAAAAATACAGAAAATTAGCCAGGCGTGGTGGCAGGTGCCTGTAGTCCCAGCTACTCGGGAGGCTGAGGCAGGAGAATGGTGTGAACCCGGGAGGTGGAGCTTGCAGTGAGCCGAGATCGTGCCACTGCACTCCAGCATGGGGGACAGAGCGAGACTCCATCTCAAAAAATAAATAAATAAATAAAAAATAAAGGGGAGATGTCGAGTGGATATTTAATAGTTGGATAAATAAGACAGTGAGCAAACTGGGCCAGAGGTGGTATATACATTTATTAGTTACCAGTCTATTGACTATATTTAAATTCATGAAAATGGATGAGCCTTGTAAGGAAAGTCTATAGAGAGAAAAGAGAAGAGTTTCTGATGGCCAGCCCAGGGGTGAGAGAGAGGACTCATGCAGGATGCTGGGTAGCCGGCAGCCAAAGGGGCAGGAGGGAAGCTGGCACACAGGGATGTGTCAGACCAAGAGCAGAGGGCACTTCAAGAGGGAGCCGTGCCCACAGGGTGGAACGCCATGGACATTTGTGTCAGAACAGCCCCAAACAGTGTCCATTGGATTTGGCCATATGTAGGGAGACCACTGCAGACCGTGAGAAAAGCAGCTTCAGTGTCAGTGACGTGATGGGATCAAGCAAGGCTGGCGCCATTGGAAGCCACTCAATGGAAGAATGAGTGGAAGAAGGACAGGCCTTAAAGACAATGCATTCAATAAGTTTGGAAGAGAAATAGGACAGGAGCTGAAGGGATATTCAGGGTCACGGGACATTAAGAGTAAGCCTGTGTGCCATTTGGAGTGACCTAGGAAGAGGGAGTTATTGATGAAATGGCCTGGGGGCTGGGATGGAAGAGGGAGACAGACTTGATAAAGGGAGAGGGAGGAGGGACAGAGCCCCTAGAGGTAAGAAGGACACTTTTGTGAAGATAATGGGACCCAGGGAGGTTTGTAGAACTCATCATGGGAAGACACGGGAGCACCTGTTTGATGAATTCTAGTCTCAATAAACTGTGAACCAAGTGTAAAAGGAGGCGTGAGATGTGTAGGAGAAATGAGAAAAAGGTGAGGAGAGCCTCTGCGAGGCACTCCAATGCCCCAGGTCTTTTTGTTGCTGGTGGCTTTTTCCTCATTGTTTAGCTTTTGACTCTGAAGAGAAAAGCTTGGTGGAATTGGGAAAAGAGAACACTGTGAGTTCTTGTCCTGGAAGGAGGCTGCAACATCAAAAGCAGGGAGAAATTGCAGGAGAACCAAGAGGCTGCAGTTTTGGAGATTCATGTTGCCATGAATTAAAATTTAATTCTATTTCAGAGAAAAATGTGTTTAGCTTACTAATAGGAAACAACCATGCTGATGGCTGAGGTGGGTTTTTACATGATTTGAATAATTAAGAACACTAGAGGGCAGCATTGCTGAAAGGAAAAATCAACTGTCTTCTAGATACTGTTAAGTGCATAACATGGAAATGCATTTTAAAAGCCTCCTAGGCAGAATAGCAATTCTGAGTGGGGAAAGGATGTTAGAAAGATAGTTTAGTGCACTGCATCCCCTGCCTCTGGGAAAAGAGACTCAGACAAATGTGATTAAACCTGATAACCCAGTACTGAATGTGACTCTCCTGGTCTGGGCTCCTTCCCCAGTTTTCCAGAAGCCTTAACCCCAGTGGTTCTCAACTCCGACTGCATATTAGAAACACCTGGAGTGGGGGGCTTTACAAACTACCCATGCCCAGGATCCACTGAAATTCTATTATATTAGAATCTCTTGGGGGTGAGGCCCCAGCATCGATGATAATTTAAAAACTCATCCCAGATGATGATTCTAGTGTGCAGCCAGGATTTAGAACCAACGTGCTTGTCTACACCAATGGTCTCAGGGTGTAGTTCCTGAACCACCAGCAGCAGCAGCACCTGGAAACTTGTTACAAATGCAAATCCCAGGGCCTCACCCCAGACCTAGTAAATTACAAAGTCTGCATATGTGTTTTAAGCAGCCTTTCAAGTAATGCCGATACACACTGCTTTATACTATTCTCAAGCAAGCCATTTCAATGGGTACGAACGTCTTCCTACATTTCCTCTTTTGCTTTTTTATCTAATCCAAGTGCTTCATGCTATAATCTTTAGTTATTTGCCTTAGTACATAAGCAGACAGATAGCTAGTATGATAGCTACTCTCTCTCTCTCCCCCTCTCTCCGCCCCCCCCCCCCCCCCCACCCCCGCTATGAATCAGAATTGCCTGGGAAATTTGATAAAAATGCTGAGGTCCAGGTCCTAGCTTCCTTCAGTGAGCCAGGGCCTTTGTATTATTTTCATTAGCTCTCAATCACAAACTTTTAGAAAAACCGACTAAACTATTGAAAGACTTTGTTAAGTCCTCCCTCTGCGCTCCTTTCCAGGTTGAAATAATCATTATTCTTTAACCTAGTGATGCCTCCCCAGCGCTCACCCGCCACAGGCAGCTTTCGCACATACTCCCTGTATCCCTGGCACACAGGTGGCTCCCTATAAATGCTGCAGGTCCATTTTGTTTCCCTGAGTACTCAATTTCCTTCTGTAAAGTGAGAAATGATATGGATGTTGTAAAATTCTTTCAAAGCTTGACGTGCGATAATGGGTGTAGAATAATTTGTGAATTTGAAACAGTAACACAAACTGAAAATGGCCCAGGTTTCTTCTCAAATAGGCCCAGATTCTAACATTTTGGGGACAGTTGTTTCAGTAATGTAGGCCATCAATGTTTTAAAAAATATGCATTTTATGTCAAAGAAATTAATACAACTATTTGTTCTGAGTGAAAACAATTTTGGTTGATCAATATTTTAATTTTCTAAATTGGATCACATGCCAAAAGTGGTAGTTCACATTAAACTTTTTTTCCTGCAAAATGTTCCCTAGAACTTTGAAAGTTGTAAGCAAATAGTTGTACTGCATGAACAATAAGCCATAGGGGTAAAGATAAAAATATCCTTATTAGAAATTAGTGTTTTGATCAGATAAAATGTACTCAAATTAATCTGGCCATAGAGATAAAAGCAAAAGATAAAAAAGATAAAAGCAAAAGAAACCTTAGAGGTAATCTAGTGCAGTTCCTTCTTATTCTAGATGAGGAAACAGGTTAGGAGTGAAGTTTTTAGGCATAATTAAAAGCTTGAATATTATTAACAATTATAAATATTTTAAATAGCTTGCAAAATGCTGAGAAAAAAACATGCAAAATAATAATATTATTTAGTGGAATTACATGTAATTTTGTTCTTAATTTTTCACATTTCCAGTAAATATGTGTTAAACTTTTATGTAAAAAAGAACGATTATCTAACAAGCAAAGGCACCACTTTAAACACTAACATGTTATATATTTAACCAAATGAAATTGCTATTTTTAGAGCCCCATAATAGTTTAATATTGGCAGTATCCTATGGTTCAACTCAGCTGATATCAGATTTTTTTTTTTTTTTTAAGAGGCAAGGATCAAGATGGAAGCTACAACACTGGTATAATGCAATAATTTGGTTTCATCAGAGGAGTTGCTGTTAACACTAATAAAAACTAGACCTAGGCACAATTTTTACTTCAGGTCAGCTGTTTGTGATTTATCTACCTTAAGTTGTTTATTTATTTAAGTTCAGAAGCTTGTGGTGGTGGTGGTTTATAATTGTACTGCTTTGAAGCTTAGAGGAATCCTCTTGAATCTTGATCAGTCCTTCATATTCTGAGCTGCAGAGAATCCTCTCAGCTTGATGCCTGGAGATAGAGGACTATCATTCTTCAGACGACTGGAAACTTATAATCTTAAATGAAATGATGTCATCCTTAGTATGGATCATGAGTCACATGTGTTAAAGGTTTGCTGACTGTCTGAGGAGAGCCTGGTTCCATTTGCCTTACAGAGCATGTACTAGGATGCAGGAGACATTGGTTTTTTTGGCCCCATCACAGTCACTAACCTTTGACATCTCTTGTCCTTGCTGAGATCTCAGTTTCAATGCAAATGAGCAGATTGATATTAATTAAGCATATACTTAATCTTAACAATAACTGTTTAGGTGGGAATATTTGAATCCCATTTTGTTGAGGAAGAACCTGAGACTCAGAAAGATAAAATCACTTGGGCCAGGTCTCAGCAGATAGTCTATAGACCCCATCTAGCTTTGAAGTTCTGTGATCTGTCATCGTGAGAGGCTCTTTGCATAGTGCATTGAGGGAGAAGATGGTTTGGGGAGAGAAAACTAACAGAGCATTTACTTAATTCACCTCACTGTGTGTTTGTGAACATGTGATGCCTTGGGTGGTTTATCCATCCATCCCTTTGCATTTAATACACAGATGGCTATAGTTCATGATGAGTATAAATGACTTGGGAAATATGAGCTTTCTTTTTGGTTTTTTTGAAGAAAGACTAAAATCTGATGACTCTTTGAAAAGAGAGGCAAAAAAAGGGCTGGTGTCTGCATCTGATCTGTCAAAGCTTAAAGAAAGAGTGGTCTTCACAGGGCAGTTTATAGGGAATGTGCTTTCTGGATCAGGGCACTGGCCAAACTGATTCTGAATCAGAACAGAACAGATTCAAGAGACTAGAAAGGAATTCACGCACTGAGCCAAGTCAATAAAACCTCTTCTATCTGGAGAAATTGAACCTTCTTCAAAACTCTGACCCAAGAATGGAGCTTTATGTCTCCGAAGGCAATGCATTTTCCTCCACCCTGTAGCTACCCTGAGAGAACCCTCCCTAAAGAGCACATGGTCCTCAACCTCTCCTCTCTGCCACACACTGGTTTTCCCTGACTCTAGAGAGTTTGAAGTGAGCCTTTGATATTGCCCAAATATGATTTCAGAACCTTATTCTAAAATGTGAAATAGGTTATTGAAACGGGATACTTTTAGTCTCACTTTTAGCTCAAGTCCAAAGGCTCTGAACAGCAACTGTTGTTTTTAAGTACCCCTGAGTTCCAAAGTGAAGCACTAGACCACATATGCAGGAGACCATGGTGAAAAATGTTTGGTCATCTTTAGCTCAGCCTTCACCTTGAAAAAATAAATGAGTGAAAAAAAAAGCCCTTTTAGAACTGATCAATAAATTCATTAAGGTTGCAGGACACAAAATCAACATACGAGAATCAGTACCATTTCTATACAATAACAACAAACTAGCTGAAAAAGAAATCATGAAAGCAGTATCATTGACAACAGCCACAAAAAATTAAATACCAAGTGATATGGTTTGGATGTTTGTTCTCTCCAAATCTCATGTAGAAATGTGATTCACAATGTTGGAGGTGGGCCCAGGTGGGAAGTGACTGGATCATCGAGTGGATCCCTCATGAATGGTTTGGCATCATCTCCTTGGTGATAAAGAGAGTTCTCACTCACTCAGTTCACATGAGAGCTGGTTGTTTAAAAGAGTCTGGGATCTCCCTTTTCTCTCTTCCTCCCTCTAGCCTTGTAATACACTCCTCCTCCCCGTCTTAGCCTTCCACCGTGACTGTAAGCTCCCTGAGGCCCTCACCAGAAGCAGATGCCGGCACCATGCTTTCTGTACAACCTGCAGCACCATGAGCCAATTAAACCTCTTTTCTTTATAAATTACCTAGCCTCAGGTATTTCTTTATAGCAATGCAAAAATGACATAATAAATCTATAAATAAATTTAAGAAGGTAAAAAACCTCTACAATTAAAATTATGAAACTCTGATGAAAGAAATTGAAGAGAATACACAAAAAATAGGAAGACATCTCATGTTCACAAATTGGAAGAGTTAATACTGTTAAAACGACTATACTACCCAAGGCAATCTACACATTCAATGTAATCCCTATCAAAATTCCAATTACATTCTTTGCAGAAATAGAGAAAACAATCCTAAAATTTATATGGAACCACAAAAGACCCAGAATAGCCAAAGCAATCTTGAGCAAAAAGAACAAAGCTGGAGATATCACACTACGTGACCTGAAAATATACTACAAAGATATAGTAACTAAAATAGTGTGATACTGGCATAAAAACAGACACATAGATCAATGGAATAGACTAGAAATAAATTCACATATTTACAGCCAACAGATTTTTGACAAAGGTTCCAGGAACACTCACTGGGGAAAAGGGAATTCTCTTCAATAAATAGTTCTGGGAAAACTGGATATCCATGTGCAGAAAAATGAAACTATATTACTATTTCTCATCATGTACAAAAATCAACTCAAAATGGATTAAAGACCTAAATGTAAGACCTGACCTGAAGCTATGAAACTACTAGAAGAAAACAGGGGAAATGCATCAGGAAATTGGTCTGGACAAAGATTTTATGGGAAAGACCTCAAAGGCACAAGCAACAAAAACGAAAATAGACAAACGGAATTATATTAAACCAAAAGCTTCTGCACAGCACAGGAACTAATCAACAGTGTAAAGAGACAACCTAGAGAATGGGAGAAAATATTTGTGAATTATTCATCTAACAAGGAATTAATTTTCAGAATATACAAGGAATTCAAACAACTCAGCAGCAAAAAACAAACAAACAAGTAATCCAATTTAGAAATGGGCAAATTATCTGAATAAATATTCCTCCAAAGAAGACATACAACGGGCCAACAAGGAAGGCCCTGTCTCTAAAAAAACAAAAACAAGGCATAAGATACCATCTTACCCATTAGGCTGGCTACCATCAAAAAGACAAAAAAAAAAAAAAAATGCTGGCAAGAATGTGGAGAAAAGGAAAATCATATGCTGTTGGTAGGAATGTAAATTAGTACAGCTATTATGCAGAATAGTATGGAGGTTTCTCAAAAAACTAGAACTAGAACTACCATATGATCCATCAGTTTCACTACTGATTATATATCCAAAGGAAAGGAAATCATATGTTGAAGAGATATCTGCACTCTCATGTTTATTTTGGCACAACTCACACTAGCCAAGATATGGAATCAACCTAAGTGTTCATCAACAGATGAATTGATAAAGAAAATGTGGTATAGATACACAATGGAATATTATTCAACCATAAAAAAGAATTAAATGTTGTCATTTGTGGCAACATGGATAAGCCTGGTGGACATTGTATTATGTGAAATAAGCCAGGTGCAGAAAGATAAATACTCATATTTATCTCACTCATATGTGGAGGCTAAATCAGTTGATCTCATAGAAGCAGAGAAAAGAATAGTGGTAACTAGAGGCTGGGATGAATGGGAGGGAAAGGAAGATACGGAGAGTTTGGTTAATAAACACAATATTACTGCTAGATAGGAGGAATAAGTTCTAGTGTTCTGTAGCTTTGTAGGGAGACTATAGTTAACAAGTGTTTATTCTATATTTTCAAATAGCTAGAATAGAGTATTTTGAATGTTTCCAACACAAAGAAATGATAAATGTTTGAGGTGATGGATATGTTAATGACTTTGATTTGATCATAACACATTGTATATGGGTAGCAAAATATCACACTGTGCTCCATAAATATGTACAATTTTTATGTGTCAACTAAAAATAATAAGAGAATAAATAAATGGAGGCTGAGAGATTATTTGGTCTTGTTTGGGTTTTGTGGTATTGCCCCTGTGATCTTTCCTTCCACCTCTATCTTTCACCTCATCTCTAAAACAATAAAACTTTAGAACCTAAAATTCCCATTTTTAGAACTTGCAAGTAAGAACAGTTCCCTGAATTGAGAGCCTGACCTTGCTGTGACTTCTCCCAAACAGACAGACACAGGCTGTCCTGGGAACTCTGCTCACTCCTCGTACAACTCTCCCTACAAGGGGAGGCTGTGGGATGCCGTATCCTCTTAATATTATTTCTTGCTCCACCAGACATGTACTCTTTAATCCTAGCAAGACAGCAGTTGTTCATCTTACATTTAGATAAGAATGGCGAAGTGACTTGCCCAAAGCAATGCGAGAGCTTTCTACTCTATCCTCATTATTTCCCTGTAATTCTTTTATCACCACCCCCAGTTTTTCCAGCTTCTCACCTAGACTTACCACTGCCTGCTGACATACTCCAAGAAATAATTATGTAGAATATGGTTCAAAAATTGCACCTTTTCTTTCAACATAATCTAAATATAGCCCCACCATTTTCTACTAAAACTTGGTGATTCCAAGTAATCAGTTTGCTGTGTTTGGTTAATGCTAAATGGTAGTAATTAAAGAGGTTATTCTATCCTGATAAAAGTGAGGTGGCATCCACAATGAGTATAGAGTACAATGCTATTATTGCATATGTCAAATTCTATAGGATTTGTGAATAGTGCAATGAATTCGAATTCATTTAAAAACACTCAAAATGAAAGTAAACCCATCACTTTAAATTTTATCTGGAGCAAGGCAATGAACAAATTTAAACAAACAAACAAACAAACCTAAGTGAACTGAAATTACAGGACTGTGCAACTTTCCTAGATACCTGAATTATATATCTTCGTTTGTGAAGCTGAAAGTTTTATCATTACTAGGTTGTAGGACACTGGTCCTCTAAGCATCCTGGGGGTTCCTTTGGCAATGTTACTGAACTCAGTCTGTAAAAAAGCAACTTTTATAGTTTGAACATGAGTCTTACCCTGATGTGGGATATTTCCCTGACACAAATGAAAACGTTAAAATTTGAAAAAGAATTATTTGTCCTTCTAAAATTTGTAAAGTTTTGTTCTTGTCACCTAAGTTTCTGATTCATCTTGAATTTGTGTGTGTGTGTGTGTGTGGGGGGGGGGTGTAAGGTAGGGATCTGGTTTCATTTTTTTTTCATATTATAGAAAATAGAATGCCACTTTTTCCATGTCCATTTATTGAATAGTCCCTTCTTTTCCCACTGATGTTCTAGACTACTTCTGTCAAATATCAATGTTTTATAAATGCTAGTGTCTGTTTCTGGAGTCTCTATTATAGGGACTAATATTATATTACATCAGTTTATCCCATAGCCAGTACCTTTCTTAATTACTGAGGTTTCATAATGAGTGCTGGTACTGTGATAGGGCACGTCCTTCCTTTCCACTTTACCCATTTTCAGGAGTCATTTGGCTCTTCTTGGCCCATTACCCTTTCTTATATATTTTATAATTAGCTTATCAAATTATTTTAAAAGCTTGGAAGGATTTTGGTTGGAATAGGGCACATTTAGCAGAATTGGCATCTGATATGGTTTGGCTATGTCCTCACCCAAATCTCAACTTGAACTGTATCTCCCAGAATTCCCACATGTTGCAGGAGGGACCCAGAGGGAGGTAACTGAATCATGGGGGCTGCTCTTTCCCGTGCTATTCTCATGATAGTTAACAAGTCTCACGAGATATGGTAGGTTTATCAGGGGTTTCTGCTTTTGCTTCTTCCTCATTTTCTCTTCCTGCCACCATGTAAGAAGTGCCATTCACCTCCCGCCATGATTCTGAGACCTCCCCAGCCATGTGGAACTGTAAGTCCCATTAAACATCTTTTTCTTCCCAGTCTTGGATACGTCTTTATCAGCAGCATGAAAATTGACTAATACAGCATCTTTAAGGTACTAAGTCAGGCTGGGCACAGTGGCTCACGCCTGTAATCCCTGCACTTTGGGAGGCTGAGGCAGGTGGATTACCTGAGGCCGGGAGTTCAAGACCAGCCTGGGCAACATGGTGAAACCCCGTCTCTACTAAAAATACAATAATTAGCCAGGCATGGTGGCACATGCCTGTAATCCCAGATCCTCAGGAGGCTGAGGTACGAGAATCCCTTGAACGTGGCAGGCAGAGGTTGCAGCGAGCCAAGTTCACACCATTGCGATCTCCAGCCTGGGCGACAGAGTGAGACTCCTCTCAAAAAATAAAAATAAAAAAAAAAAGGTACTAAGTCTTCCTGTCCATGGACTTAGGATATATCTGCATTTATTCAATCTCTTATAATGTCTTTCAGTAAAGTTTTATAAATTTATTTATATACCATATACTCCTTGCACGTCTTTTAAAATCTTTTTATTCCTACTTACTTGATATTCTAAAAAATATTCTAAATGGTTTCTTCTTGCCTGTACAGGCTTTTTGGATTCTCATTTTCCCTTCCTTTTGTTTCTATGGAGGTAAATAGCAGTTCCCCAAGGAGGAGAATGGAAGCTGACTAGGGAATCTCATGCATTATTAATGTTTTCCCCTTGTCATACTGGTGTTCTGTATTGAGGGTAATTATATTTTAGAAATCAAAGGAGCAGATGACAATGACAGTGGCCTCTAGTAGAAACGGAAAGGCTACTTCAGGACATTTGCCTGGTTAGAAGGCTCTTATCCCTGTGTGAGACTCAACTGCTGCAGTCTATGCTAGCATATTGATATGTAGTCAGTGAAGCCCCTCAAATTCTATCACAGAACGTGGTCAAGATAGTTTTGACCTAGAAAATTTTCAAACCAGGTGTTACCAGTTACTCATCACTGCCACTGATGACGATACTTCCACAAACATCTGATTTTCAATAACCTGATTTTTCCAGTGAATGTACCAGAATGAATGATCTACAAAACGTATACAGAAATAAGGAAATTAACCTACTCTGTAGGTTTATTTGATAGAGCCAATTTATTCTAACTTGGAATAGCTAAATGAGACTTGTTTATATATCAGAAACAATTAATAAACCTAATCAGCAACGTGTGGAAAGATATAAGTTGTTGTTACCCTTCATTTAACTATAATATATAAAAATGTCTAAAGATAATATCTTTAAGAATTGTGAGTTTTTTATTTTGCGATTCTCTTGAGCTTTGGTTTGCAGTATTTCTTACTGAGAAATAAAGATGTCTCTAACTTCTTGATGTATTAATTAGGTTTTTTTTTTCTTTTTAAATGGAGTAAGTTATTGAAAACTCAATTGGAAGTCTTAAATTGTAAAAGATTTATCTGCTCATGTCACTGGAAATGCAGTCACATGGTGCTTCAGGAATGATTGTTCCAACAAATCACTGAGGACCAATCTTTTGTCTAACCCTCCACTCTGCAATCCCCAGGCTGGTTTCCCTTGTGGCACTGGTGTGGCTGTCAGTAACATGTGAGGTCATGTGCTTCCTTGTATCTATTCAGCTAGGCCCTCTGCTTCATCATTCCAAGAAAGACTCCTGAGATTTACTCTAGGCTGTTCCTGTCACAGAAACCAATGACTCTGGCCAAAGGGGAAAAAAAAAAGGATCGTTTAGCTTACAACCCAGAGCCTACCTTGCAACCGAGGAGTGGCAAGGAGAGAGTAATGCAGCCTTCCTCTGGGTCAACTGGCAATCTTGGAAAAGAGTCACCCCCATATGAAAATTTGGGCACCTGAGAAAGCAGGGTGGCTGCTGGGTAGACAACCAACAATTTCTACTCTGCTTAGATTGGGTCTTGTGGGTCACACCAGGGAGCTGGGTTCCTTGGCCACATGGCAACAGAGGGACAGAGAGGGCATGGACTCTATTGAGTGCCTACCTTGTGCTTGGCTCTGTGCTGGGAATTTTTCCATTACTGCATTTATGTTTTGCTACAGCCCTATGAGGTGGTATTATTACATTCCCACTTTATGTTTGAAAAAATCAGGTTCAGGAGGATGAAAATTTGATGAAGCCAGTTTTAAATTTCTCTCTAAAACCAGCCCCACCTACTAGCCCCGAAGCTCAAACAGAATGAAGCAAAATATCTTTATCCCTTTTTCTTCATCCACATTTGTATTTCAGGCAAACTCTTTTGATTATGTGATTTGAAGCACATAGAGGGTTAACAATTTTCATGGAAAAATGAAATTAAAAGATGACAATACAAAGTATAAACTTTCTCAGCTTAAGCCCCATCAAGTTCAAGGCACTTTTGTAAGCAATGGTACCAGCCATTTAGTTCACCCCTAAAAAACTGAGCATCCTAGAAATTTAACTATATCAATAGTCTTTTCACATTATTAACTAAAGAAAAATGGGTCCCCTTTGAAGATTATTTTTAAGATTAAGAAACAAAAAAGAAGGCAGAGGGAGCCAAATCAGGACTGCAAGATGGATCCCTCATGATTTCCCATCAAAACTCTTGCAAAATTGCCTTTGAGCAGGAGCATTGTCATGATGGAGAAGGACTCTCTGATAAAGCTTTCCCAGATGTTTTTCCACTAAAGCCTTAACTAACTTTCTCAAAAACACTCTCATAATAAGCAAACATTATCATTCTTTGGTCCACCAAAATGCCAACAAGCAAAATGCCTTGAGCATCCCAAAAAGCTGTTGCCATGACCTTTGCTCTTGACAGTCTGCTTTTTCTTTGACTGGACCACTTGCATCGCTTGGTAGCCATTGCTTTGATTTTGCTTTGTCTTCAGGATCATACTGGAAAAGCCATGTTTATCCCCTGTTACAATTCTTCAAAGAAAGGCTTCAGCATCTTGATTCCACTTGTTTAAAATTTCCATTGAAAGCTCTGCTCTTGTCTGCAACAGCATTGTGTGCAATGATTTTGGTACCCACAGAAAGAAAACTTTGCTCAACTTCAATATTTCAGTCAGAACTGTGTAAACTGAACCAATTGAGGTATCTACGGTGTTGGATATTCTTTCTGATGTTAATCATTGGTCTTCTTTAATTAGGTCATGTATTAGTCCATTTTCATGCTGCTGATAAAGACATACCTGAGACTGGGCAATTTACAAAAGAAAGAGGTTTACTGGACTTACAGTTCCATATGGCTGGGGAGGAAGACATGGAGGAGCAAGTCATGTCTTACATGGATGGCAACAGGCAAAGAAAAGAGAGGTTGTGCAAGGAAACTCCTGTATTTAAAACCATTAGCTCTCATGAGACTCATTTACCATCATGAGAACCGCACAGGAAACACCTGCCCCATATTCAGTCACCTCCCACCAGGTTCCTCCCACAACACGTGGGAACTGTGGGAGTTACAATTCAAGATGAGATTTGCGGGGGGACGCAGCTGAACCATGTAAGAGCATAAGCAAGATGAATTTTTCTTCTTGCAAATTGATGTGGATGGTTTGCTGCTGTGGGCTTCATCTTCAACATTGTCTTGTCCATTCTTAAAATGTCTTATCCATTTTTAAACTGCTGGTTTCTTTGGGGGCACTGTCACCATGAACTTTTCATAAAGCATCAATAATTGCACCATTCTTTCACCCAAGCTTCACTATAAATCTGATGTTTGACTTGCTTCAATTTTAGCAGAATTCATGTTGCTTTGACAAGGGCTCTTTTCAAACTGACATCTTATCCTTCTTAGTGCCTCAAACTAGATCTTGTTTAGACATGCTATACCAAGTGTGTATGAGTTTATTTTGGCACAAAATAAATATGCAGTCCATGCACAATTTTTTCATAATACACATTTTTCCACAAACCTTTTGAAGACCCTTTGTATCTATATCAATTGAAGAAACAAGCCTTTGGGCCTATCAGAATGTGATGTATTAGGCAACATACTCACTAAGAATAGTTTTCCTAATGTTCATTGAGTTGCTAAAAATAAATTTAACCAAACCACACCAGTTCTACATGGCATCTAATATTTCTATATTCATTCGTGGAACAGTTATTTTTATACTTGGAATCATCTGTCATTGCATTGCAGATATCTGACTCAAGTCTTAAATTTCTGATCTTTTAAATTGTGTAAATGTCATCCTTACTGGTCAGACAGATGGATGTGGAATCTTGACACATAACTTCTTATTCTATTATCCTGTCTGGAGATTTTTATTTATACAACTCTCTGTGTATCAGCTTCTTGGGACAGGCTTTTAACTATTTTAAAAGGAATTCTGTCTTGTAGATGAAGGAATAAAGCAAGAATCTTAGCAGAGGTTTGATAAGAGTAAAAAAATATTTACCCTAATGAGATTTTTCTGCTGGTAAATCCAGTTTCATGCTGTAACAGGAAGCAATCTTCATTGCTCCTTTAATAGTGTAGAGCTGGGCCGGGCGCGGTGGCTCACGCTTGTAATCCCAGCACTTTGGGAGGCCGAGGCAGGCGGATCACGAGGTCAGGAGATCGAGACCACGGTGAAACCCCGTCTCTACCAAAAATACAAAAAATTAGCCGGGCGTGGTGGCGGGCGCCTGTAGTCCCAGCTACTCGGAGAGGCTGAGGCAGGAGAATGGCGTGAACCCGGGAGGCAGAGGTTGCAGTGAGCCGAGATCGCGCCACTGCACTCCAGCCTGGGCGACAGAGCAAGACTCTGTCTCAAAAAAAAAAAAAAAAAAAATAGTGTAGAGCTGGCCTTCCTTCCTGGTTGTGCCATGGCACATGTCTGGAAGGAAGGGGATGCATTCTTAATGTTAATGATATTAAAACCTCCACTTAACTCATGCAGCTCACTGGCAGTCTCAAATGCATTTTAGCACTGCAGCGCTTATTTATATTTGTCAGATATCTGGTAACTAACCAAAAGGTAAGTTTAAAACTTGATATGTTAGAATAGACTGCTTTTCTTAGTTTTTCAACAGTGAATTACCCAGTAAGGAGGAGTTTAATATTTTAAATATTAATGTTAATATTTTAAAACAAAGCATCTGTCACTCTATATGTCAAAATGTGAGGCTGGCCCAGTAGTGGCTGGGCAACTGTCACTGCAAGGGCCATTACAGAAGAGGCTGTCCTGTCTCCATGGGTCTTCCCTGGGATGCCCCATTTTATTTTCCTTGTACCTATTTCACTGTTTGACACATTGTCTGGTTGTATCTGAGGCCCTTAATCTCTTTCTTTGGGACTTTCCTTGCTGTTTCTGAGGCTCTTCCCTATTCCCCATACAGTGTTAGCTGTTTTCCCTTATTTTCTCCATTAGAATCTTCTGCTAGGGAATGATTCGTCAAGGTTTATCATGGTAAGACATTGCTTCTACTACATGACCCCCTAAAGTGGCTACAAAAACAAATAGTATTAGATAGTTTTGGGTTTATCATAAAAATGTATGCAAACATTCTATACCATATGTATTAGTCTATTTTCATACTTCTATGCTGGGTAATTTAAAAAGAAAAGGAGTTTAATGGACTCACAGTTCCACATGGCTGGAGAAGCCTCACTCTTATGATGGAAGGCAAAGGAGAAGCGAAGGCACGTCTTACATGGTGGCAGGCAAAAGAGCATGTGCAGGGAAACTGCCTTTTATAAAACCATCAGATCTCATGAGACTTATTCACCATCATGAGAACAGCACAGAAACACCTGCCCCTGTGATTCAATCACCTCCTACCAGGTCTCTCCGAAGACACGTGGGGATTATGGGAGCTACAATTCAAGATGAGATTTGGGTGGGGACACAGCCAAACCATATCACCATAAGAAAGAAATTGATTTAAAATAATAATAATCTTTTTCTTGACAAATCTTTACAAATATTGTGCCTTTACAAAACTGACATGGAGAAAAATGCCACATATTTACTCTGTGGTTTCTTCAACTTGCTCCCTGCCTCCCAAACCCATCTCTTACACACAAACACATTTCCTTGTGCTTCAGGAGAAACACCTGCCTGGTTGTGAGGCAAAGTGCAGTAGGAAGGAGTCAGTGACAGAAAATGTGTAATGTATTGTCCTTCTCATGGGCTCCACATTCATCAGGCACAGACTCCAGACTCCTAGTTCACCCTAATTCTTTATGGTCTGAACTTTTGTGTTATCTTCATGAGACATTTTGAGATGCTCCCTTACATTAATATTAAGGGTCTTTTACCTTCCGGGGTATTAAAATGACAGTTAACACATGTGGCACCTGTAATGTGCCTAGCAATGTTCTAAACACTTTACATGCTAACTACTTTATTCCTCACAGCAATATTATAGAATAGGGTTATTACTGTTATTCTTATTTTGCACATGAGGAAACTGAGGCACAGCAAAGGTGGGTAAATTGTTCAAGGTTACCCAGCTAGTAAGTGATGGAGCTGGGATTTGATAGCAGGCAGTCTGGCTCCAGTCTGCTGTTGTTCACAGAGAACACTTCAGCAAGTTAGAAATCAGCAAACTTGGTATTCCATTGTGTATGTATCACATTTTCTTTATCAAGTCTATCATTGGTGGGTATTTAGGTTGGTTCCACATCTTTGCTTTTGTGAAGAGTGCTGCAATGAACATACGTGTGCATGTATCTTTATAATAGAATGATTTATATTCCTTTGGGTACATACCCAGTAATGGGATTTCTGGGTTGAATGGTATTTCTCCCTCTGTGTCTTTGAGAAATTGCCACGCTGTCTTCCACGATGGCTGAACTAATTTACACTTCCACCAATGGTGTAAAAGTATTCCTTTTTCTTCACAACCTCACATACCATGGAATACTATACAGCCACAAAAAGGAATGAGATCATGTTCTTTGCAGGGACATGGATGGAGCTAGAGGCCATTATCTCTAGCAAACTAATGCAGAAACAGAAAACCAAATACCATGTGTTCCCATTTATAAGTGGGAGCTAAATGATGAGAACACATGGACACACTGCAGGGAACACACACTGGGGCCTGTTGAAGAGTTGAGGGTAGGAGGAGGGAGAGCATCAGGAAGAATAGCTAAGGGATGCTGGCCTTAATACCTGGGTGATGCGATGATCTGTGCAGCAAACCACCATGGCACACGTTTACCTATGTAACAAACCTGTACATCCTGCACATGTATTCCTGAACTTAAAATAAAAGTTGGAAAAAAAAAGAAAAAAATTGGCAAACTTGCTTGTAACCAGCAAGGTAGATCAAGAAGCTTTGACAGAACATAACAGGTTACATTGAAGGAATGAAATGTTAACTCTTGAACTTCTTTGGGAACCCACAGGAACCATATTCTGCTTCCTGAGGTCACTTACTTCATACAGATGGCTGCTCAGTGTGTGTGACTACAAGGCACTCCTCTGTGACACAGCAATGTGAAGAGTCTCTTTTCCCTACTTGGCCTTCATTGCCTTGAAACTTTCACACATGAATCTCTTTCAACATAGGAATTTGACAGGACAGATATAGAACAGTGGAGAAAGAGGTCATTAGTTCCCAAGCTGTCTTTCACTCATAAGCTGTTGTCTACAATAAAGCAGGAAAAGATAAGTGCTGAGTAGAGAAGGAGGCACCATGCAGAATAGATGAGAAAGGAGGGTGTTTAAATTTAACTAAGGGCATTAGGATGGCTTCCCAGGGAAAAGTCTAGGGAAACACTAGCAGCCCTAGGAGCCATGCTCTTCCAAATTTTTTATTATGCTTCCCAATCAGTCAAACAAAAGGACATAAATAACAAAATAATGCTAGTAATGAATTATAAGTCATAGAACAAAATCAGAATCTATGAGTTCATATTGATATAAATAAACAAATAAATGGGGAAGAAGAGAGAGCTCTTTTTTACAGCAGAATGCCAATCTGCCCCCTTCCCCTGCAAATGTTGAAAGTGTGATGGAAATAGAAAACCACCTTGGCAAGCACAACAGCGCTGGTTTCAGGCAAGAATCACTGATGAACGCCAAAATTAAGCGTCATCCTGATGAGAAACAGGATATTTGCATAGTTTCAATGTATCTCCCCCAAAGACACTTATTAATTACTAAAGGTAACTTTACAGTGGAGAAGCCTGGTAGGTACCACCATAAAACCAAGTGATCAAAGTTAACCTCATCAGTAATGGGAAAACTAGACATTCTGCACCCTCTAGCATGATGTATTGGGAAGGATACAATATTATCTCTGTGGTCCTCCTGCCAAAAGTGCTTAATCTGAATTTAATCACTAGAAAATGCCTGAAGAACTCCAACAGAAGGACATTCTACAAAGTAGTCGATAGTCTTGTAAAGTGTCAAAATTATAAAGACAAAGCCTGAAGAGCTGATCCAGCTTACAGGAGACGAAAGACACATGATGAGTAGCTGCAACGTGTGATCTTGGCCAGAAAAGGATATTAGTGGGCAGCTGGAGAAACATGAATAAGACTCAGATTATATAATATTATTGTGTTAATGTTAATCTCCAGGTTTTGATAATTCTAAATGGTTACGGAAGATGCTAACATTTGGGGGAATCTGGGTAAGGAGCATATAGAAATTTTTTGTGCTATTTTCCTTACTTTTTATGTCTGAAATTATATCAGTGGAAAGTTAAAAAATAGACAAAAATACATACAACAAATAGAAACTCCAAAAAGGATAACAAAATTTCAATGAAGGATTCATTTTTTAAAAAAGAAAAAGGATGCTGTAAATAAAAATGGTAATATTTTCTTCGTATCCTGCAATGGGTTATCTGGCACAGCCCACTTTGGTGGTTACTGAGGAAGAAGTCAGGCTTCCTACAGCTTGTTTAGGAAGAGGTGGGTGGGGCTCAGTGGAGGGATCTGGTGAGAGATGGGTTGGCATCTGATCAAGGAATCTGGGCTGGAAAAACTAGCATTGGTTGTGTGTTTCTAAACCCTAAGGACTGTGTCTGGACTTTGACAGACCCAGTCATATTTAATACTGACCACTCAAAACCACTGGTATTTTTATCCCATTTGTGTGGTTATTGTTTTACTCTTTAGCTTTATCAAAGTAATACATGCACAGTGTTTAAACAGTCAATGCTCAAAGGCTTGTAACAAAAAGCAGCAGTCCCTTGAACTCTTCCCATGCACTGCAGAAGGAACTACTTCCAATTTAACGTAGCTGTGCACTCTGGTATTAAGCTCTGTATTTCTCAATAATATTTATGTATTGCTCTCTTAGTTCAGCTTTTTGAGACATTATCTATTGACCTCTCCTGGAGGTGAAGGCTTTAGCTTCCTCTCATATATCCTTCAACACCCGCTATCTTATTAATATATTCATATCTCAACTTTGGGTTAAGTTCATATTTTGTGTTTTCACTTTTTTAGTGGCTTAAACATTTTATTTCTCACAGCTTTGGGGATGTTGGACTCAGCTGGGTGTTGCTTGTGATTCCTCCTGTAGTCGTAGCCATACAGAAGCCAAGGTAGGAGTATCTGAATTTCTTCCCTAACATATCTGGTGCCTGGGCTGGGATGGCTGGAACAACTGAGGATTGGCTGGGTACTTCTCTGTATATATGGTGTCTCCATATGGCAGTTCAGGGCTTGGAGAGTGAGTGCTAAAAAAGAGTGGAATGAAAACTGCCAGTTCTTAGGCCTGGGCCCCCGAACTAATATAACATCACTTGTGTCTTATTGTTTTGGTTAAAGCTGTCACAGAGCATGTCCAGATTCAAGGGGAGGGGCTTGTACTTCAGAATGAGCAATTAAAAGAAGTAACCAATCTGTTAAGGCTTTTATCTCCTTTTTTATTCTTTATAGCACTTAACATGGTCCTGCATTTATTGTAGGTAAGAAAGAAACACTTAATTTACTTTTATTTTTTGAAATGGAATGTACCTATCACCAGCCAAATTAGAGGTGACATAGTTAGTATCTATTAATATATATTTTTATAGGAGCACTAGGGCTAGGAGTCAGAATTCTGGATAATTGGATTCTAGTTCTAGTTCCTCCAATAATTAGCTATGAGACCTGAAACAAATGACTTACATTCTTGTCTGTGTCTTGATGTTTTAAAAGAGGATGGTGTAATTAAATTTAGCCAAATTACATTCCAGAATCGAGTAATTTCTCTGATACTATGCAGTGCTAATCAGGACACTTAAGAGTTCTCTATCTGGTTCTGTTCTTTTTATTGTTTCCTAATTTTATCACCTATTTTTTCATCAAGGAATAATATTAGATAGCTAGCGTGTATTAAATATTCATTATTTATAGAGTCCTGTGGCCCTATAAGAGAAGTAAAAAGATCTCCAAAGCCAAATGAAGGCAATATAAGAAAACAAATTACAGGCTAATTTTGTTTATGAATTTAGGCATAAAAGTCCTAAATATTAGCTTACCAGATATAGTATGATATTTAAAATGATAAAATAATACATCATAAGCAAGTTAAGTTTATCTCACAAATGTAAGTATAATTCATTGTTTTCATTTTTATGACTAAGTATTTAATATCCATGGCTGAGCAAAGTAGTCTATAATGATTGTATTTCCTTTCTCCCATATATTTTCATGTTACCTTTCATTAAACAATTGCTTTATTAATTTAGTTTGATTTGGAGCTACAGCCGAGTCTTCCACACTTGGTGCAAAATATCTCTCAATACAGTTTTCCACATGGTCAAGCTGATAAGAAACTCAGTTCCTTTTTGTTTTCCTGGCAACATTTCTTCTAGAGCCCTCCATTGTCCTGCTGCAGTCTCTGCTGGTCACTTTCTGTGCCTGCTGCATAGCTGTCCTCCTGGAGTTTTCCTTCCCATTATCTGGAAAATTCTTCTCCCTTTAATGAATTGGATCCCGTGGCTTCCACTTTGTGGCTTTATCTTTATGTGTTGGTGGAACACATTTTCCAGCAGCTTGTGGAGAAATTGTGTTTGAGAGACAGGAAAGTCAAAATGGCATTACTTCTTCACCCTTGGTTTGTAGTTTGCCCATCATCTTTTTGCTTAGAATTTTGAAGGCCTGCTTTATGGTGTTTTGGTTCCCCACGTTGCTGTTGAGAATCCCTAGGCTCCATCTTTTTTTTTTGGATCCTTTTTGAGAAGGATTCATCTTTATTCTGGATGCTTCATGTGTGTATTCAATTAAATCTCTGAAATTTATTAGGATGCTTTTCTTTCTCTTTTCAGTTGTGAAATCTCATGATAATGTTGCTTTGCGTCAATCTCTATTCACTGTATTGGGTACCGAGTGGGCACTTTCAATCTGGAGACTTGTGTTCTTCTGATCTGGAAATTTTCTTGTACTGTTTTGCGATAACACCCCCTCCTCCATTTTATCTGTTCTCTCTCAAGAGATCCTTCAGTTGAAAAGATGTTGGACTCGTGGACAGAACCTAATTTTCTTATCTTTTCTCTCCTATTGTCCATTCCTTTTTCTCTCTCACTTTCTGGAATATTTTCTCAACTTTAATGTCCAGCATTCTAATTGACTTTTAAAAATTAGCCATTATATTTTAAATATCTAAAATCTTTTTCTAGTTCTATATTGTTCTTGCTCTTTTCCATCTTGTTTCTGTTCTATTGATGTAGTACCTTCTCTTATATCACCAAGTATATTATAGTTTCTTTGAACATTTCTGTATCTCTCTGCAGTACTCTGTTTTCTTTTTTCTATTTATTTGAGATTCTTTTCCTGTTAGAGACTTTATCTGAATGTCAGATGACCCTTGGGTTTCAGTTCACATTTAAGAATAAAGCACTAAAGTTGTGCTTGAACAGCACTTGTCCACTAGTGCCATTCATGCTGTAATTTTCCAATAGGGTTTTCTTCTACAACAATGTCAATATCTGTTAGAATTTTTCCTGGGACAGTTAATTTTCTCCTAAGAGATAGTCTGTCTTCTGCATGGGGAGGGTGTGACCTGGCTGCTGGTGACCTGGATATGAGTGAGAGAAGGGGTCTGGGGTCTCAAGTCTCATAGTCTTTTTATTTGCAGCCTGGCTCCACCTTGCTCTGTGCCTGGTATCTCTCAGCTTAGAGCCTGTCAACTCAATGTCTCCAGTCAATAAAACTCCTCTTCCTTCATTGGAGGAGAAAGGCATGACACTGACTGCAGACCTGGGGACATGAGCTTTAGTAGCTCTGCATCCTGTTTTAAAGAACTACCTTGTTCCTAGTTCCTGCCTCACCCCCATCTTCTGTGACATTGGATTCTCTAATAGATGAACCATCCTGAGGTTGTGTGGTACATATTAACTTGTTACTCATCTGCAGGCACTTAAAAAAATCTTTCCTCAGTTCTGCCAAGTCATTTATAATCCTCCATCCCTTTTCCATTTTCATACATATTGGTCTAGGTTTTCAGTTTACTGACACTTTCATGAGAAATGAAGTTTCTCTTTCTGTTTCTTTGTCTCTGTGTTGTGTATTGGGTAGCTTTTTATTTTTTAAAAGGAAAGGGTAGAAGCATTTTTACTTTGTCCTGCTAATTCCAGATGTTTCTTTACTTTTTTCCAAATGAGGAAACTGCGAGTCAGAGGCGAAGTGGCTTTCACTCACCCACTCCCTCCTTACTTCACCAGAACTCTCTTGTCAATGTTGTTAAAGATTTCCACATTGTTAACACCAACAGACAATGTTCAGTCTTCATCTTACCTGACCTATCAGTAACATTTGATATAGTTGATCCCTTCTTCCTCTTTGATGTGATTTCTTTATTTCTTTCTTGAACACTACATGCTTCTCCCCATCCTCTCAATCTCCTAATATTGGAGAGTCCCAGAGCTCAGTCCTCAGTCCTTTCTTTCTATATCTTCTTTTTTTTTCTGCTTCTACTACTTGTGTGATTTCATGAATTCTCAAGGGTTGAAATACCATTCACATGCAGACAGCTCCCAAATTTATGTCTTCATCCCAAGATGGAGTTTCAACTTTGGTATCTAACTCCCTACTCAGCATCTTCACTTGGCCACCTAATAAACATTTCAATCTCAAGATGATTAAACTCAAACCCCTGAGCTTCCCCACAGCTGGTTCTATATCAGCTTATGAATCCCATATCAATTGATGGCAATTCCATCCTTTTGGTGACTCAGGCCTAAAACCTTGGAGTCATTCTTCACTCTTTTCTTTCAGTCACACTCATATCTAATTCACCAGGAACTTCTGTTGCCTCTAACTTCATTATTTATCCAAACTTAACCACATTACACTTCCATGGCTAGTACCCTTATCTGAGCCCTATTCTCTCACCTAGATTGCTATAACCATTTTTTAACATGTCTCCCTGCTCCTACATTTGCCCCTATGATGTGTTCTCAATCCAAGGAGGGAATGCTTAGGAAGCTGGAGTTGGCCATTGAGAAGGTTGCCCCTATAACATATTCTCAACCCAAGGGGGGGGTATCCTTTTGAAATGTAAGTCAAGTCACATCACTTTTTTTGTCAAAGATTCAGAGAGCCCAAAGATCTGGTCTCTCTTATTTCTCTAAACTCATCCCCTTCTACCTTCCCCCTTCCTTACTCTGCTGCAGCCACATCAATGTCCTTGACATTCCTCAAACATGACAGAAGGCTCCCATCTCAGGGCCTTTGCACTGTTTCTACAGCCAGAAGCAGTCTCCTTATCTCTCTTACGGCTATTCACCTGACTTCTTCAAGTCCTTGCTCAAACCCTACCTTCTCAATGGCCAACTCCAATTTCCTAAGCATTCCCATTCTCATTTCCCTGCTTTAGTTTTTCTTTTTTTTTCATAGCACCTATCAGCATCTAATATTCTATACAACTTAACTTTTTGTTATTTTATTGTTTCTTATCTCTCCTGCCAGAAAGAATGTGCCCAACAGGGGTTGGGATCTTTGTCTATGTTGTTCTCTAATAAATCCTATGTATGCTGTGGTATACAGTAGACACTCAATAAATATTAGTTGGATATGAATAAATGCACAAGGCCAGGTTTTGCACCTGAGTGTTTATACTATGTCATGTTCTTCTGTGGGTCATCTGAGTACTATATGGTGACATTTAAAATGCATTATGTAGGTTTTTTGAGACAGGCTCTTACAACATTTGATCTCTGCTCAGGAAGAGAGTAGGGAAAATGGATGAGAGAAACAAAATTTCATTCTTTCCTCTTACCCATTTTTTCCTGTTTTTGTTTTTTTAATCTCCATTTTTCGGCTTTTTGTTAAGTTTTACGTGAATTCTCTTGTCAGATGGGTTTATCTCCTATCTCATTAGGTAAAAACATTCATTTTAAAATGGTAATTGGGTTTGTTTAATTACCAAGCTTGCTTCTAGTTTCAAAGGCAATGATACAATGCCTTTCTGTCCTTTTTGTCCTTAATACAGAAGAATATTGGTAACACTAAGCTTTCTTTCCCTTCCTACTGCTTCCCTGTACAAACTGTTCCATCCATTGGCCCTTAAAAACAAACAAAAAAAGGTTTTCTTGAATAAGCAAATTCTGAGCTGACTATATTTGGATTGTCAAAATTTTAAGTCTAAAAGTATCTTATTTAATTATCAGCAATTTTGTATGATTGGCTTCATTGAAGCTAGACACAACACACACTTTCCCTTCTGAATTTAAAACAAATACATAAAACTTAACATGGGGATACATTTAGAAATGATGGGTAAATTCCAGACTGCAGAGGTTGAGGCTTTTGTGGCATATAATATTTTCCACTATTTGAACATTAACAAATAATTACTTCCCAAAGTTAAAGTGACACCTCAAAAGTTTTCAGATTCCCAAGGAGGGTATGTGGGGTGGAGTAGTGGTGGAGTATGAGGGACGTCTTTGTATAATGTATGAATTTTATACAGGGGGCCAAGTGCTTTATTCTGTAACTTATGGAGACTCGAATCTTAAGCACACAAGGTTTTCCTAAACTTCTAGCTATATTGGACTTAATGGTATTTCCTTATAAAGTAAACAAATTTATTTCTGCAACTAAGAGTTAAATTTTTTTGGCATGTGCATGTGTAATTTAAGTCAAATTTAAACTTAGGTATTTAAACATGTGTAACAAGCATAACTAATGATAATGTAATCCTTCAGCTTAATTTTTTAAAATCTCCTACTGGTCCTTAACATTCAATAGGCAAGTATCCTTTGGCCTTGATGAAAACTCAGACTGGTCCCACAGCTTTTCTGCTCATTCTATGGTAATACAGAGACCTAAAGTCATTTTAAGTCATAAGCACATCCTCCAACAATCTCAATCAAAACTTCAAACTCAAACTCTTCTCCTCTGCCCAAGCTGGGACCTGTTTAGGCTAGAAGACTACAGGAGTGTCAGGTACGTTTGGTTTCTCTGTTTCTCTATTTCTCCCTCAAACCCTTGTCCTCCGCCTTCATCCTCCAGGAGGCCCTGAAGGGCAGGACCCAAGAAGACCCCACACAGGAGACATTCGTAACTACCTTCCCTACCAGTCCCAGGAAGTCAGCACTCCCCCAGTGGTGCCACCAAGACAGATAGTCAGCCCACCTCTTTATCCCTGGATTTTCCAGGCACGCATCAGCTCCTAGGCCACTATACTCCCCAGTCATGGGGGTAATGTTTTAAACCATCTGAATGGCCTTGAAACCCCCATCCCAACCAGGGTGGCAATGAAGAGGCAGCCCTCTCCCATGCTGGGGTGGATGGAGCTCACAGCATAGTTTTCTTCATACATGCCCTTCTCACTAGATCCCCTTTACTCCCCCCTCTCAACTTGTATATTTTTGAAGCCAGTGAGGAGCTCCAGAGTCACCGAACAGAGAGTAGGGGAAGAGCAGAAGGGAAGGCTTCTCTTTGTAGAAGAAAACCAACTCCTAAAGAAAGAGGAGCTGATGGAATCAGGAAAGCACCGTCTCACAGCCCTCCTTATAAAAGCGGGAGCAGGCAGGGATCCTTGGTGGATGCTAAAATGAGGTTGTGGGGGACAGGCTATTCACATAGTCTCAAATAATCACATTCTAGGTTATTTATTAATTATAAAGTTAAAAAGGTACTGTCACAGGGGAGAAACCTGGCAGACATCACTTGAATCAAGTGATCAACCTGAACAGGACCAGGAATGGGATGCAGCAACCCTCCTGGGCCATCAGAAACCAGTGTGGATAATACTATGGAATAGTACGCAGACAGAAAAAAGAATGAAATCATGTCCTTTGCAGCAACATGGGCGGAGCTGGAGGCCATTATCCTAAGTGAAATAACTCAGAATCAGAAAATCAAATACCTCATGTTCTCACTTGTAAGGGGGAGCTAAACAAGGGCTACACAAGGACATGAAGATGGAAATACTAGACAATGGGGACTCCAAAAGAGGGGAGGGTGGTAGGGAGGCGAGTGTTAAGAAACTCCCTATTGGGTACAATGTTCACTATTTGGGTGATCAGTTCACTAGAAGCCCAAAGCTCAGCGTTATGTAATATACCCATGTAACAAACCTGCACATGTACCCCTTGAATCTAAAATAGAATAAAATAAAAAAATTTAACAGTCATGACAATTAAACGTACCGCAGGATTCATGTCCCCTCAAAAATAAAGGACATTTTAGACAATTTGAATATGGCTTGTATATTCTTGAGTATGATGATTGTGTTATGGTCATATAGAAGAATGCCTTGTTCTAAGGAGATACTGGAGAAAATATTATGGGTGAAATGTCACAATGACAGAGAACAAGAGAGGGAAAAATAAAGGCAAAATGTGGCACAATTTGGTAAATGTAGGTGAAAAGTATTCGGTGTTTATTCTTTTACCATTTCTATAAGTTTTTAGTATCTCAAAATAAACAGTTGGGGGAAGAAAGAGCTATGGAACAAGCTCTTGCACACTTCATTTGAAAGTACAAATGGAGAACTGGCATCTCACTCTAAAATTTCATTTCAATTGTTTCTTGGTGTCTGGCTGAAACTTTGATTATCATATCTTCCAAGGTTCATATATTCCTAAAAGTGTAAACATATGTAACAACAACAACCTCAAAATATTTGTGCAGGACAATTACAATTTATAACATGTTTCCACTTACCTCATTTTGTCTTCACAACAATCTTGGAAATAGCTAGAATATTTTTATTCTTCCCATTTTACAAATGAAAAACTGAGAAGTTGAAGATCTAAGCAACTCAGCCAAGTTTATATACCTAAGACTAACGCCCTCACCTTCTGATTGCAGACCTCTTATTTTTTCAGGACACATATTAAATATTCAGGAGGGGGGTTAACAAAACCACTTATTCTGTTATTATTAATACTTCCTTTTGTACAGAAAGTAAGAGAGAGACTCGAGGGTATTTGTTTATCCCCGGCTGTCTGAGAATTTTCGATTACCCTGACACAGGTGGCTCTGCTCACTGCATTCAATCAGCATGCCAGTAAACCCTCAGAGTGTGTTGCTAAGTAATGTTAGTCTCCAAGTCCTCTGCATGTCACTGCAGATCTGCTGCAGCAGATCGAGGAACTTACAGAAATGAATTCTCCTGAGATCCAGTCAACATCCCCTCAGAATATGGAGTTAAATTTTGTCACAACTCCAAATATCTCTCAGAGAAATGACAACTCACAGAAGGAAGTGCACATGAGTCATAAACCCACAGCCCCAGAATACTAAGCAGCTCTGTTTTTCACCTGACAGCTGGGGTGAGCAGAAGCACTCTCTGTTCTCCCTCTCTCTCTCTCTTTTTTCTTAACTAAAAACAACTTAAGGGAAAAAGAAGAAGAAGAAAAAAGCACCCTTTTGGAGCTTGGTGAAGTCCACAGACTTATTGTGAGAAGGTACAATAGTCCCCCAAACATTTGGCCCACCTTGTTTTTCCTTTTTGAACTTACTAATGATACAGATTGAATCTCTTCTGCCTTCACTGTTAAGATGTCATGAAAGAAAAAAAGGTCGGTGGGGGGAGAGAAAATAGAGGAAATAGTTAAACTGCATAGCATATAAGCATATCCTTCTTTAGAATCTTCCCTTCAAACCAGGACTTTATGGAATAAGGTTGGAAATCACTGATTTCCAAAGAAAGCAGAAAATAAAACACCAGATGAGTACAATTGTTTTTCTGGAGTATAGTTTTCTCTAAAGCCAGCTCTTTACATATTTTCTGCAGCCTTGGCAATTGTTAACTTCTCAATAGTTCTAGTAAAGGTAATTTCTCTAAAGCTCTTGTTCTTTCTATGGAACCCAGTTGGAAAGGATCATTTGTTAACCAGGTCTTTGTTCTTATAGATAAATATCAGAATGATCCACAGTCAGAACTTTGTGGGCCTCTTGTTAATGCTGGAAATTTTTCAACAGGCCTGGAGGATTTGCCGGACCTGAGGCAACATGTCAGCGACTGAGAGTGGTGAACTCTGTAATATGCCTTTGCTGTATGACTTAAGATTATTCAGCTCTGCTCAAGAAAGAAAGTGAAACAAAGAAAGAGGATAAATGAAACTGGGTGGAGATGCAAGCAGCTTGTGAGACATAGGCAGAATTTACATGATGAGCATGGTAAAACTAAGTGGATTAGTAACCCCTGAGTCATAGTAGCCATCAACGAAGTAGAGAATGTGCATGCTGAACACAGATAGGAGGGAGGAATGGAAAGAGGTGATATTGACAACATATCCATATGCATATGACACCAAACATTTGAAATATACTAAATATAAATACATAAAATATGAGAACTTAAGTGAAGTCTTCAGTCAGCCACCCATTGGTGACCCCCATTCTAGCCACAGAAATCCCCTGTGCAAGGAATGCAAATAGTCCTTAGCTGTGCATCAGGCCAAATGATGAGCTACAGGTCATGGCCAGGTGGGCTTGTCCCTGAGTCTTTCCAAGTATACTACTGACCCGGGCATCTTTTCCTTGCTGAGCCCCTTGCTGAAACCTCAGATTTGACCTATATAATTACACCACGGGGAAGGTCAACGTGGTAGATAGAACAGGTCACATGAGCATTGTGTGTCCCAAAATTTAAGTAGCTGGGTTCTTTCTCCGGTGTGAATTCTATTGTAATTATTTTAACTGTCCCTATCTCTTCCCCTCTTTCTTCTCATAATGTGTTTTAATTGATTTGATAAACCATGTGACTCATGCATCTTAATTTGTTGTGTTAGCCTTTCTTCTTTGAGACCTCTAGGATAAGCTGGCAGTAGACTTGGAGACTACAATTGCATCAAGGTAATTTCCTGCATCAAAAAATTACAGCAGTACTATGCAAACAGTAATAATAACAAAAATGGTAGCTCTAAATTTCAAGTAGTTACCAGGCAACATCCTAAGCATTTTGTATATATTATCTCAATCCTCACAATAACCCTATAGAGCAGATATTATTACCTACGTTCTACAGATAAGAAAACCAGGGACAAGAGAAGTTCAATAACTTGCCTAAGATCAATTGGCTAGTAACAGAAAGAGGATTTGAATTGAGGTCTGACTCCTAATGCCATACCCTTTCTATTTTGGAGGAGGCTGAGCTATTTCCAAACCCCCTCCCCACTGCCCACCATTTCCTCCTATTAGGTCATCCTAACTAAAATCTACCCCCATAACTTCCTAGCCCCCTCCCAGGATTAATTTGTTTCTCCATTCTATTATCACCATCTAATGTAACTTTCTTACTAACTTTTTGTCTGTCTCCCTAACAAGAATGTGATTTTTCTAAGGATAGGATTTTTGTTTGATTATTAACGTCTGCTTCTCCAAGTGCCCAAAACAGTGCTTAAATAGTAAGTATTCAGTGAATATCAACTGAATGAATGAGTTAATTCTATTATTGTTTTTTTTTCTAGAGACATCTTTGAAAATAAAGTCACAGGCACAAGATCACCTTTCAGGCTGAATAGATTAACCCTGGAAAATTTATTATTAAATCAGCTTAAAGGGCATAAAGAATTTCAGAGCAAAATTTTAGGAGGAAAAAAAGGGCTATAAGAAAATTACACTGCCAACTCCATGGCTTGAATCTTACATGACTTCACCACAGATCCTGTGCAGCCCTGCAGCTTGGCTATCTCCATTAGATTTTCATCATATTATAACTTCAGGGCCTTGGACTTCTCCCATGATTACCTCTGAGAAGAGATCCAGAGAAAGGAGAGTTTTACATGCCTTGCCTAGGGCATTCTAGAAATGGAGCTTACGTTTGTTTGCCCCAGCTGTGAGTGAGGTGCTGTAACCACATTGTTAACTCATTCAGATGGTGCTTTATGTTTCCTCTGTTTTCAGGTGAGGAAAGTGAGCCTCTGAGGATAGTAGCTTGCCCCAAGTGTACAGTCTGATAGGTAGCAAAGCCAGAATTTGAACTTGTATCTGTCTAATGCCCTAGTCCACTCTGCAGAAATATTGTTCCAATGAAGAGGTCCACCATGAACAGAAACCTGAGATTTTCTAAACAGATGAACTTGAGATGGAAAGAACCTGAAGTGAACCCAACTGTCCCCCATTGTCATTTCTTAGGATGGATGAAATAAATTTTTCTTTTTATGACACAATTTTTTTGGTCTGTACAGGATAAAACATCAGCTAAATAGGCCTAAAGTATCAGGAAAATTTTTGGTGAATTTGCAGTTAAAATGGAAACAAAACTGCTTTTTAAAATTGAAACACTTTTTTTTTTTTGCCACAAGCTTGGCTGGGTTTGGCTCATCTTCTTGGTTATGAAAATCATTTTCTCCAAATTAATTTCTTAAAAGCTTAACTGTCCCAGGCTTTCAAGCCAGGGGGTTAAATTGATCTGATGTGCACCAGAGGTCTTGGGAATGTCCTGGCCAGGGTAATAAATGAAATGCATTAAATAATCTTAATTGATACAGTAATACTCAGGGGGCAACTGTATTGCCAAAGAATTGTCCCCTTATTCATTTCTGCTCATTTAGATATTAATCAGATTTCTAAAGAGAGATGCAGTGCATCTGGATGCTACTGTGATTGCAGATGAGAAGTAGCATGTAAGTGTCCTGGGGCTGTTTGGCAACAACCTGTCAACATCTCCTTGAAATATGTTGAACCAGGTACTAGAATGTTTATAGAGGTTAGGAAACCAAGATAGGTTTTCAAGTAGAGGAAAATGAAGTTGGAGCTATTGAACTTTGGAGCTTTATTCATTCAAACACTTGTTCAGTCATTCATCTAGCTATTCAGTAAATATTTATTGAGCACCTACTATGTGCCTGCGGCTCTGTTAGACTGGGAATACAGTTTATAAGCCTTTGTGGTCAAGTACAGTAGCTACCAGCCACATGTGGCTATTGAGCACTTGAAATGTGGCTGATTCTAATTAAAGTTGTCTACTGAGCAGTTGAAATGTGTTGCTCCAAATTAGGGTGTACACAACTGATTTCAAGGACTTAGTAGGGAAAAAAAAGAATGTAATATATGCCATTAGTAACTTTTGGATACTAATGGATTGTGTTGAAGTGATAAGTTTTGATATATCACATTAAATAAAATATAATAAATAACCTCACCTGTTTCTTTTTACTTTTTTTTTTTCAGAAATACATGTGCAGGACGGGCAGGTTTGTTACATAGGTATACATGTGCCATGGTGGTTGGCTGCACCCATCAACCCATCATCTAGGCTTTATGCCCTACATGCATTAGGTATTTATCCTAATGCTCTCTCTCCCCTTGCCCCCCGCCCCCCGACAGGCCACGGTATGTGTTGTTCCCCTCCTTTTTACTTTTTTAATGTAGCTAATAGAAAATTTAAATTATATATATGTGGCTTGCATGTATTTCTATTGGACAGCTCTGTGATAATATTTGCGGAAGATTTCTTACTTCTCTATTATGTTTTTTTTGGATGGCTTGAAGGTAACTTTCAGGGAAGATAATAAAAGATAGAGGTGGAAGGGCTGATCTATTGTGGTTAAATGATGTTTCTAGGTTTTAGGTGGTTAATTTTTGTTTTGAAAACTTTTTATTTTGGAAGTTAAATATCTAGGTCCAGTATTTTGGAATTGCCAAAATGCAGAAAATTTGGGATACTGCAATGTTTTTTGCTTTCTGGCATTTTCTGAGTTGTCATTGGATATCCTGAATCCCTGAATATCCATAGATGCCTGCTTTCACATGGCGACACTAAAAAAGATGGCTCAGAAAGAAGTAAATACTTAGGGAATGCGTTATTTGACAAGATGATACTATGGGAATAAGTGAAGCTAACTTTGGTCTTGCTTCTCTTATTTGAAATTAAGACATCTGGGCTGCTTTATGTCTGCACTGATCTGCTGGCAGGAAAAAATAAATAACTGGAACTGTAATCAGCATGGAAATAATATTTAATGACTCAGGAATTCTGTAAGAATAATCAGTTTTGGCAACAAGCTCTATATGAAAAGTAAGGACTCAAATCCAAGTGTTTTTAAAATAAAAAACTAACTAAAATTTAATTTAATTTAAAAATCATATTCTCAGATCGAAAAGTTAATGTGTCCCCTCTTTTTGCTATTGTCTGCAAGTGGTACAGGCTTATACCCTCCTTTCATGACCACAGTTAGGCTCAATCTCTTCTTCCTGGAGCAGTAAGAAGAGTATAGATAGAGATATTAGCCAGGTGTTTGGGAATGACAGAAAATCAAACAAGCAAACAAACAAAAAAAACTCTTCATACAGCTCCTTGGACACATAAATGCTCTGTGTCTATCCATGTCCAGACTGGCTCTATTGCCTGAACTTTTTCTTGTCTAATGAGCTCGAGAGAAGATTTTGAAATACAAGTTAGGGATTTGTGGAAGTGAGAGAATTAGGGATATGAGCTTCATAGAGCATAAAGAACTGTCAGTGACTCTACTGGGAGGAACACAGACCCATAAGAAGGAAGAAATGGGATGTGGGGCTGATTTTTTTCTAGGACTGGAAAACATGCCATCGTTGCCAGATATTGTAGCAGAGACAGATGGTATGGCAGATGCTGTGAAAGAAAAATGACTTACTACTAGGTGAACCAGAAAAAATAAACAAGAGGGACAAAGGAAAAAGTACACAAGCTCCCCTCTGTTGTCAGGAACATCTTCCTATAGCCTGAAAATGTCTAACTGTATTCCATGGGGTTGCAGACTGCAAATGAAGTGTCTCACCCCTGATTGCACCTTTGGAATTTACAGCCATTCTTTTGAGAGGACTCGCTTTTTGTCTATTGATTTTCTAAGAAATAAGGGAAGGAAAAAACTAATTAGATATATGATGCCAATATATTATAAAGATGCTGCAGTTAATCTTCTTCTGGCTCAAATGGTTGCTATACGATATGTAGAAACTGGATGAAGCTCATCTTGGTTTATTTTTAAAACGTTCCCGATTAACATCATTTCATGGTAGAAACCACACAAATGCAATTGGCATTTTAATAATATTTAAATGGAAGTTGTTTAAAATGTATCTTAGCAATGCTCATTGTGGGCACACACATGACCCTTGACATTTGCATAGTTTATGACTGGAGACTCTCAGTGTCCCCAAGTTCTTGAACTCCACGCTACCTGGTAATCAGTGACAAATAAGAGCAAGCACTGAGTTGGGCTGAACTCATTTGAAAGTGCTATGTCCCCTGTGTTTAAAAGAGGTGCCTCAGCAGAATTATGTCAGTGTGTGTTGTGACTCCATGGGGTTGGCAAATAATAGTTGAAATCAATAAAAATGATTTACAAATGCTAAGGGTCTATAGTATTAATAAATGTAGATTTAATATATAAATACTCAACAATATATACTTGGCAACCACTGTTGTGTCACTTAAACAGAAATGGATGCAAGTGAACCTAAAATAGCCAACGTGAGTTGCTGAAACAAGAAAAAAAGTAATATCATTTGATATTAAGGATTTTTCTGCCACTATCAAAAAGAAAAGGTTGGACAACTATCTGGTGATGATTTTTTCACCACATTTGAAAAATAAATTGAGTAATTAATTAAAGCCAGTAGAATATCATTAACTAACAGAGTTACTGTAGTGTTTTCAAGGGTAATTTGATTATAAATAACATTTGCCTTCTGTAATGTTTTTAGAAACATTGATAGTCTTCCTAAGGTATACCCCCATTGTACATGTACAACTTTATTCCCATACACACACTGTATGATTTACAAAATTGTTGCAAAGGTGACTCTCAACAACATGGAATCCAGAACTAACACAGGCACCTTATTTTCCCCCCATCTTTAGGGTGCCAAATGTACCCAAGTCCACCTGACAGTCCTATCTCTTTATTTCCTATTTCTTCTTTATTTCCCAGATCAGTACTTTCCCCTGGTACAGTAAAGTAGAAAAGACTATATGTATAGATGTGTTTCCAGAGACTTACATCAAACTCTGGTTGTTCCAGTGGGCCCACCTTGGAACAAATGAGTGTACTAAGTTTGAGGATAAACATTTTCTGAAAGCTAGGGAAAACTCACGTGGAAGCTATTTCAATCTGGAACAAGTCCTGCATGGGGAGCTGCCTGTGGAATGTCCCTGCTAGAAGGGACATTCTGGTCCTCCCAGAAGAATAAGCCTCAGAGCTTGATTGGCCTGTTGGGGTGAGTCTCCCCTTCCTGGTAAGGGGGAGCAGGCTACATTCCAGCATGAGGTGGTTGACTGCTGCTGTGCTACAAAATGCCATGTGCCTTGACCTTATCAACAAGTGGCGAATCTCCATTGTTTGACACCCTTCATTATGCTTCTGAACTTGGAAAATGACTCAGGATAAAATAGCTTCCCATTCCGCTTTGTGGAATTGTATATAAGAAACTACTCAGGCAAAATGTAAATTTTCTGATTCCTACAAAGGCTAAACAATGCTGCAGTTACGAACTCCACCAGGCAGCAGCAATTATTTTTTAAAACACTTTGAAGATTTATTTTAATACATTTCAACATGTAATAAATATTGATACAAGAGACATCATTATCTTGTTGGTATCACATAGTTTGGCTCCTAATTGAGGACTTCCTCCTTCTTCTATAAATATAACTCAAATTATGTTTTCTGTTTGAGAGACTCCTACAATATATTCCTAAAATTAAAGGTAGGGGTAAGATGGGAACAAAATCCTTAAAAATCTCAGATGTTCTGCTATCCTGTACATGGTATAACTGCAAAGAACACTGTCTAAAAGAGGAAAACAGTCGCTAGGCACTTAAAATGTGAAGCAATTCCAGTCTTTCATAGACCCCACTAAATGGCATTTTACTTGACACTTTTGCAGACTAAATAACTTTAGTGCTCTGTTTTAACGTGTCATTAAGAATTGACTGGAACATTTCTACACTGCTGGTGGGAATGTAAACTAGTACAGCCACTACGGAAAACAGTGTGACTATTCCTTAAAGAACACGTGTGTTTACAGCAGCACAATTCACAAATGCAAAATCATGGAACCAACCCAAATACCCATCAATCAACGAGTGGATAAAGAAACTGTGAGAGAGATATATATATATATATGTGTGTGTGTGTGTGTGTGTGTATATATATACATTTTTGCTACTACCAAACAACATACACACACACATATATGTACATATATACATATATATACACACACACACATATATATATATATATATATGTATGTGTGATGGAATACTACTCAGCCATAAAAAAGTATGAATTAACAGCATTTGCAGTGACCTGGATGAGACTGGAGACTATTATTCTAAGTGAAGTAACCCAGGAATGGAAAACCAAACATTGTATGTTCTCACTGATATGTGAGAACTAAGCTATGAGGACGCGAAGGCATAAAAGCATGCTACAGTGGACTCTGGGGACTTGGGGGGAAGAGTGGGAGAGGGGTGAGGGATAAGACTACAAATATGGTGCACTGTATTCTGCTCGAGTGATAAGTGCACCAAAATCTTACAAATCACCACTAAAGCACTTACTCATGTAACCAACCACCACCTGTACCCCAATAACTTATGGAAAAAGAAGATAAAAAATAAATAAAAAATAAAAAAGAGTTGTATGACATCATATTACCCTTGCAATAAATACTTCTTATACTAATAAAATGCTTATGATTTGCTTTATTGAACACCTCATCTTTGCTGTGACAAAAAATATGCAGTTTTATGTCATTTCCACGGAAAATTTCCAACACTGATACTGTTTTATAATAAACTCCTAATTTTACCCAGATTCAAGAAAGAAGAAAACTGTAGGAGAAAGTTAGATATAAGAATATATATATTTTACATTTCTCTGTAGTTGAGAATGAGATAAATGGCAAGGAAAATAATTTCCATAACTTTTTTATGATCAGAAATACAACCTAGAAAAATTTATAATATGTCAATCATTTATACTTTTCCATTACTATAACCCTTCTATAACCCTATAACAAGAACCACTCTTTACAGAACCTGATTTATTACAAGACCCTGCCTTTTGAATCATCAAGGACAAAGTTACCTTCAGTGTAATCTCATGTGAATCAAACTATTCTAATTATTTTAAAAGTGGTAATCCATATCATATTGTTCAAATAACCAGAATATTCATTTTTGCTCTTTTTCTCAAATATCTTCATTCTCAGTCACCTCAGGTAAGTGATAATCTATATGATTTTAAACTTCAGTTAACTGGAACATTCTTTTTGATTCATCCTCAGCCTCTCAAACTATCTTCTGTCTCAAACATCCTAGCAAGTTCCATAAATAAATGTAAATTGAAGAAAATCTGGTTTTAGAAACATTCTGAAAGCTTCCACAGGGAGAAGCTTAAACTGTGGTCCTCAAACAGTTATAACAGAAAGGGGATAAAATGTTGCAGCTCCTTGAGAATCAACAATCAAACTGCAGTGAAATCTTATTTTGAAGCAGTCGCTCCTGTGGAATCCCTGCTGGTGGCACCACTGAGCATTGCTACCACAGACTGGAAACTAATCAGACTTAGAGCCATTATAAAATAGGAAGACCCTCAAAGGATTTACTGTGAAATGATGATGGCTGAGTTATAAAGCCCCTTTCCAATTAACTTTATTGTTTTAGTTGATGAAGTCACAAAAGTGAAATGAACCTGGAAAAGGTGAGCACTGTAACTAGTGGGAGCCACGAGCCCAATGCCTTCAACTGCTTTAAAAAAAGAAGATGCAGCACGCAGAGCATTGGTTTTGGGGGTAAACGCAGAGGCCAAAAGGCATCGGTCAGAAACATTTTTATTTTTCACATTCAGTTCGATCAGTCTGAATACAATTCATTTCCTACTGTGAGCAGAATAGGCCCTCCAGCTGAATCAAGAATTCTCGAGTATTTTATTCAATTTCTTGACTTACCTTCCATGGGAGTGTTACTGTCTGGTCGATTTGCAAAGAGCACATCCACATACTCGAGCTGCAGCCTCTGGAGGGAGCCCTTCAATCCTGGGAGCAGAAGCAGGAAACAAACCCCAAAATCTAAATATGAGCACTATTCAAAGAGTTGAAGTTTGGTTTCTTTCAAGGATTTACTTTAAAAAAATAGAATTGGAATAGTTTCAAAAATGCGTTGAATACAATGATTGTTAATTGACTCTAGAACGTTTTAAAAATATATCAAAGGCTGACTCCCCCCAACAAAAAAAGTCTTAGAGCTTTTTCAGGAATATTATCACTGTCACAGGAAAATATACACTTAGGAACGACCTTCACAGTGACTTGTATGTGGCAATATCCAGAAGCAAAATTTAGACTAAAAAGCAGCTTCTTTCCAACAGTTAGTGTTTTTCTTCTTGAATAATGCAAATTAATGTTTATGTTTTGGATCACTTAATAGGCTTATAGTGAGCTACAGGTACATTTATTACACATAAAACTCATTAAAATGATTAAAATGGTTTAAATCAGAAATAAATGACTGCGCCAACCCCATCTTAATGTAAACGTTGGTTTTAATAGTAATATAAAAGGGTTAGCAAATGAAGCCTGTGCTCAACACTTTACTAATTGGAACACAGTTTAAGGAACATAAAATATAGCTGAGCTCTACCATTTCTATTATTCTCTATTTTGGAGGGAAGAAACAAAAACACTAGACGCTATAGAGACTGAAGACGTAATATGAAGGAGAGAATAAGAACTTAAAAAGGGAGTCAGGAACCAATCGCCTATGTTTCAGCCCTAACCATTTGGTCACATTTCTATGAATACTCAGGAAAAAATTAATTTTAGCAAAATTAATACTTCCCTGAAATAGAATGTATTGTATATAATATTATGCAACCAAAAGGATGACAGTGTTCGAGAATCATGTTACCCCATTTCCATGGGGCACAGCATTTAGCATTCTCTCATCAGCCTCTTTAATTCCTCAGGGAGACCAGAGGCTTTACTCTCTTTATTATAGGCATAAAATTAACTGCATGTTAAATGAGACTCTTATAAATTTAAATTTGGTTCATTTAAATTTGATTTTTCTTACTGGTTTATCAGCCAGCCACAATTACTTTTCTGACAGGAAAATGGAGTGCTTGAATATTGTTCCAGAAATATTTTCCATCCATTGAGAAAGGATTGTCTGTGATGGCAGCTTGCTAAAAGCTTTGATGAAGAGATTAGGGCAGACAGATGTTATGAGGTCTAATGCCTGCTCTTATAAACCTTCCTTGATGCTCAGGCACAGGGTATCACCAGCTATCTCAAGAAACAGTGTGAAATTAAATTAACATGAAAAAGTATCATGATACGAGCCACTTTTGGGGACAGTTGTATGCAGGGAGGAGGTAAGGAAAGGACAAGAATGCTAAGTAAACAAATAACAGGGTATCACAAGGTTTGAAAGGTCGGAAATCTGCACCCTAGCATGCTAGGGACCCCACTTGGGTTCTTTGACCTTTTGTTGAGACTCAATTCTCTAGTCTGCAGTGGGTCTAACAATACTGACACCTTCAGAATTGCTGCTCCTGGGAGAGCTGTGTAACATAGTCCACAGAACCAGAATGTGAAATTATACCATGGTGTTCACATCTGGAAAGTTTCAGGGGGAAGACAGCAAAAGACCAAATGCCAAAAATTTTCACTAGACCGCCTGTTTTGGAAAGGGGCATTTAATGACAGTTCTGGCCTATGCCTGGCAGAGGAAATAAGTATCTTGTTTTCTGACAATGGCCCTCTCTCCCCATTCTTTTCTAAACAGCTCAGTGTGGGCTGAGAGTAACTAGCAGAAGAGGCTACAAATAACTTGGCACTGTTACAGCACTGTGTGATCAGACATGTCACAGACAGGTGTGACTTTTGTCATTTATTATTCCATCCCATGAGCATGTATTGGGTTCCAATTTCATCCTGAGACTGTGCCAGGCTCTCGGGGTTTAAAGATGCACAGACACAGTCTTCATCCCAAGGAGCACTAACAGTGCATATTGAGAGCATCTATTGGCACAGGTTCCTTGTTCAAGGTCATAATGTGTACCTGGAACTAATGATATGGACTTGATACTAAGGTCAGTCTCATGGTATTTGGTCATTCCCACCTCTTTAATTTTCTCTGAAAAGCAGTCTTTCTTGATATTTGGCAAGAAATTCAAGTATTTGAGGCCAGTGATCCCTCCTCTGACTTTGAAGTGGAGTGAAAGGAAATTGTCCCCGTAAAGGATACTATCCACTCACTTTAAAAATCTCAATCACATAAAGTCTTGTAATCCATGGTATGAACTTTGGATTCTGTGTGAGATTTAAAGACATTGGTGGAGGGGGGGAGGGTCGAGTGAGGAGGAGATTAAGCAAAGGAAATAATATGATCAGATTTCCATTTTGAACCGATGGCTCCACCTGCTGAGAGGGACCTGAAGGCACAAGAGTGAAGGCAGGCACAGCCACCGCAGCCCATCCAGCTCAGACAAAGTTAGTGAGAGGTGTACACATTTGGGACAAGTTGTGTAAATAGTAATACATGGACTTGCTGGTGTGCTGGATATAGGGTGTGGAGATTACAGTAAACAAGAATGACTCCTAGATTTTTGCCCTGAGAAGTGAAGTGACTGTTACTAAATGGGGCAGTCAGGGGGAGAGCCAACCAGAGGTGGTCGGGGAGCCAAGTTGAGTCTAAGCATCACCTCAGTCACTACATGGAGCTCTTGGCAGCTGGATGGACCAGTCTGGCATTCAGAGGAGGTGAGGTACAGGGTTTGGGATTCAGGGTACTGATTTGGGCTGTCCCGAATGACCCTGTGATATCCCTTAGCCTCTCTGAGCCTCAGTTTCCTCATCTGTCCAAGGACAAAATGGTGCTTGGTGATCTTCCTGCTTTGGTCTTTCATGTGACTGCAAACCAAATCAGATATTCCTGCTTTTTCCTATCTGGATGCTTTAATTTTGTAGAAATACATAAATTAAATCAACATTAAGGCATGTTTCATGAGTATCTCCTTAAGAGCCATTTACGTTTAGTTTCAAAAAACAAGTCATCATGTTCTATCTCCATTTAGCAAATGTTTGTTGAGCACTGGCTCAGGGCTAGGTATTGTTTTAAGTAGACATGCAAAAATGCATTAACCTTAGCTCCAGAAGGGCAGCTGGGCAGCCAATCTTAACCTAAGGAGGTAAGTGCTCCAGTGCAGTAAATGCACTTGCTGAAGGCAATTTGACCTTAGCCTGTGCCTCCGCACTAACCCAGCGTCTGTGGAAAGAGGAAAACAGGAGAAGCAGGAGAAATGCTCCCTGACCTTGAGGAGATAAAAGTCCACAGGAAAATAAATTACTTAAGGAAAATAGTTTTCAAGTGACTGCAGTCAAAAAAAATCTAAGTCCATTTTTCTTTTAGGTTCCAAAGTTTAACAAGAACCATACTGTTTAGAAGGTAACCTTAATTCAATTTAAGTGTATTTCACAGGTTTCTAAAGAAATATGTTTATTCCAGACAGTCAGCAGATTGGCACAGTTAGAGGTGAATGGGGTGTTCAGTGTTGCAGGTTTGACTGTGTGGAAGCAAGGAAGTCAGTTGTTTGGAGATTCTGCAAGGGTTATATTTAAGCATGCTGTGTCGTTACCTTTTACACCTACCACACACCTGCTTTTCTATCTAGCTTGCAAAAAAAGTTGCCTTAAATAATATACATTGTTTATATAATTTCTAGTTTTTTCTCAGCAGACCTATCACCATAATTTGAGACATCTGCTTCTCTTTTTTTTTTGAGACGGAGTCTCGCTCTGTCCCCCAGGCTGGAGTGCAGTGGCGCAATCTCGGCTCACTGCAAGCTCTGCCACCGGGGTTCACGCCATTCTCCTGCCTCAGCCTCTCTGAGTAGCTGGGACTACAGGCGCCCACCACCACGCCCGGCTAATTTTTTTTTTGTATTTTTAGTGGAGACGGGGTTTCACTGTGGTCTCGATCTCCTGACCTCGTGATCCGCCCGCCTCGGCCTCCCAAAGTGCTTGGATTACAAGCGTGAGCCACCACGCCCGGCCTCTTTTTTAAAGGCTAGGTTGTATTGGAATCACATTCAGCATGTGGCTGTGCCTCCCTTTACGAAACGTGGTTATCCTTGATGGCTGATGTATGTTTACGTGAACGTAGTACACTGAAAAAAAATCCTATGGCAAATCCATTTGTTCAGAAATGTATTCTTTAATTGAAAAATCATAGATTGTCTTTTTCTTTTAAAGTTCGTAGAGCTTAACATTTGTTATTAATTAAAAAGTTTCAAGCAGAGCCTTCTCAGATTATTTTCCTCTCCTACTCCAAAAACAATGGCAGTGGGTTTGTGTTTTGAATTGCATAACCAAACTGTTTACCTGAAAGGCAAATGTAGGGTCGGACACAACTTTTGGCTGTTGGAATACACAAGTGATTTACTTATTCTTACTTGGTGACCTACCAAACTATTTCTTTTCCTTTACATTAGGCACTAAAGGAATGTGTTTTATTTTATTTAAATTAATTAATTTTTTCTGTAGAGAGAAGGGTCTCACTATGATGACCAGGCTGATCTCAAGCTCCTGGCCTCAAGCCATCCTCCCACCTCAGCCTCCTAAATCGCTGGGATGACAGGCAGAAGCCACCATGCCCAGCCAGCACCAAAGGAATCTGTTCTGCTCAATTCTAAGATTGGCTCAAATTGGGGTTTAAAAAATGTTTGTGGAATGGCTGAATGAGTAAATTGGATTTTAGAACCTGAGGGGACTTTGGGATTCTAAATGAGTGTAATCAATCTACTAGTGAAATTTCTTCCTCCTCCTTGTGAATCTAAGGAGAGCATTACACCTAAGCAGATCTAAGTCAAGAACTTTGGGCTCATTAAAAAGGCCTTTCAATATGAATTCTTTCAAACCTACATTATACACAAGTCAAGCTCATTGTATACTCTGTAAACTAACTCAGGTGGCTAAGGTCACCCAGCACAGAAGTGGCCTGAACTCTGTATCAATTTGAACTTTCTGTCTTATCCTCTAATAGTACTTCTCTAATTTAATTTGTATACAAATCTCCAATGTCGAATAAGGTCACCTGCATCACAGAACCAAGTACCAATGAAACCAAAGGATAATGACTTGTACACTTTTTTAAACTTTATTTTGGGTCTCATCTCATGTCCTTGCTTTTCTGCAAAATTCACTCAATTCCCTAATTTCAGCCTGCCTAGAAAATACTTCAAGCTAATTCTCTCGTAATCACAAAGCTTTATCTTTGGCAGAAACTATGGACTGTAAAATAACACCACCAGCAGCAACATAATAACAAATGATCTCAATTCTTCTTCCATCTCAAAAGTTTGAAATTTTGTGTTAAAGTTTGAATCTGGGTCAGCTTGAATTTCAGCTGAACTGGTTTATCTATCCTCAGAGATTAGTTCCTAAGAGAATTCCTGACTTATTTAAAGGTGGAGGGAATTTAAGGTTTTTCTATTATGTCATATGAAGCTTGAAAAAATGCTTATTTGTAGGCAGATCACCTGAGGTCAGGAATATGAGACCAGTCTGGCCAACATGGTGAAACCCTGCCTCTACTAAAAATACAAAAAAATTAGCTGGGCATGGTGGCACATGCCTGTAGTCCCAGCTACCTGGGAGGCTGAGGCAGAATTGCTTGAACCCTGGAGGCGGAGGTTGCAGTGAGCCGAGATCGTGCCACTGCACTCCAGCCTGGGCGGCAGAGTAAGACTCCATCACAAAAAAAAAAAAAAAAAAAAAAGAAAGAGAGAACCCTGAAATTGTGTACACACTCTGGTAAATATTAAAGCAATGGAGATGCAGTGAGGAGCATAGTAGTAGACCTTCTCCATTCTTTTTCTCTTCGATTTTATATTTCTTTGTTAATTACCAGTGTGAACCATTTTCTGAATCTCTCTTTTCTAATTAATTGGATTAAAAAGAAAAGAACAAAAAACAAGAACTTTTCAGGAAACATACTGCTGCCCTGTTCATTCAGCGTGGTTCTGTAAGCTGACTTGAGTTATTTGTCACTGGCAAACTCCGTGGAAGAGAACACAAGTCATGAGGGCAAATGCTGGAGCAGGAATGCTAGGACAGTAACAGCTTTGAGAGGCAGGTTAGCTTTGACTTTATAATGTCAAATGGGACACTAAGGCCTGAGAAGGGATGCTGTTTGGGTGAGGAATTTGGAGGCTTTTCTTAGGGGTAGAAGGTTGTCATTTATTGTAGCTGTTTCAGAATGTCACTGCTTAGTAAAGAGTATCCTTATCCACGGAATGAAGACTAGCAGTTGTACTTATAAGGACAATGATGATGACAAAAATAACATGTGTTAAGTGCTTATTATGTGACAGACACTGTGCTCAATGTGAATTATGTAATTTTTATCCCCATATAGTAACCCTTATATTTATAGTCTATAGTTAAGGAGACAGAGGCTAGGTAGGTTAAGTAACTTGCACAAAGTCACCAGCTCATAAATGACAGAGTTGGAACTTGAACAAAGGTCTGTCTGATTTGAAAGCCAATATGCTTAAAATTATATTTAAAAAACAGTCAGTGAGAGATACCAAACCTATACAAAGACTTTGGAAACAATGGGGTGATTTAATTATTATGGTATCTATATCTATGTACACACACACACACACGCATGTACACACATATGGTTCACACTGGCAATCAAGAAAGAATACATATATACATTCTGAGATCTGGCTTCAAAAGTCTTCATTTTAAACTCAGTGATTGAATACTGAAACTATTTTTTTTCTATTGCAAGTCTAAGATATTTCAATGTAGTCTTGTTTATAGGTCAATAAAGATCTTCAGCTTCCAAGTCGGAATAAAAATACTCAAATGAAACATTATCTCTTAGGTTCAAGGACAGAAAAAAGTTCACAATGAAATGACAGCCTGGGATAAAATATTTGCAATACATATAACCAAGCAAAAAGTGAACATCACTAGTATCAAAGAGCTCCTGCAAATTATTATGACCAAGACAAACAAATCAAAAGAAAAATAGCCTGACAACATGAAGAGTGAATTTCCAGAAAAAGAACAAAATTATTAAAAGAATTATCAAACTCACTAATAAACAAATATATAAATAACTTTTAGAAAGTAATTTTGTGTTAAAATTTGTATAATTCTTTGACTTAGCAATGCCACTCTGGAATCTACCCCATTTACCTAAGGATGGTCGCTTGTATAATTCTTTATAACGCTCAAAACTGAAAATAATCTGTAAGTTGTGTATTTTAATTAAGAAAAAAATCAAGGCTTAGGTTAATATTTGTAGCCTGGTTCTACTGTTTATATATATATATATTTAAAATATAAGCCAGTGTTTGGATGGATGGATAGACAGCTAAGTCAGTACAACCATAGAGAAAAGGTGAAGAAGATGTGCACCAGATTGTCAAACTCTAGGATGGTATGAGATTGGATGAGCAAATGGAGAACCTGGCTTCCTTATCTATTTTTATTTTTGAAGTGGTGAGATTAGAGCACATTTTACATTTTTGGTAATGTTAGTATTTCCTAAATGAAATTATTTTTTAAAAAGGAGAAAATCACTTGTTTCAATGATCAATCATGAATCTAAAGTTACAAAATTCTTGGATTTTTTTTGAAATATGGATAGTTCACAATTTACAATGGTTTGACTTACGGTTTTTCAACTTTATGATGTTGTGAAAGTGATATGCATTTAGTAGAAACTGTACATCAAGTGTCCAAAACATTCTGTTTTTCACTTTCAGAACAGTATTCAATAAATTATTAATACATGTGACATTTAATTTATTATAAAATAGCCTTTATTATAAAATAGGCTTTGTGTTAGATGGTTTTACTCAACTGTAGGGCAATGTAAGTATTTTAAGCATATTTAAGGTAGGCTAGGCCAAGCTGTGATGTTTAGTAGGTTAGGTTATTATTAAATGCATTTTCAGCTTAAGATATTCTCAATTTTAGATGGGTTTATTGAGATGTAATCCCATCATAAATTGGGGAGCATCTGTACTTCACAAACTAGTATAAACTCTTAACATTTTTCTTTACTGCAAAAAGTATACGTGTAAAATTTTATATAGACAAGCAAGAAATAAACAAAAATTACAATTCTCACAATCTTCACGATTAAGTATAGTAGTAGTATTTTATTACATAATGGTTCTTGTTGACTGTTTTATTTCCTGTTTATTTCTAAATTATACAAAATTTTGAGTGCCTTGCAAAAGTAATGCACCAGGAATCAATTACCTAGTGGTAATTTTCTACACATTTGTCTATGCATATGTATATACCCTTCTAAAACAGTATAGTATACTACTCAGTGATGAGTGCACTAAAGCCTTAGAGGTCACTACTATACAATTCATCATGTAACCAAAAACTACTCGTACCCCAAAAGCTATTGAAATAAAATATATATATATGAAAAATCTAAACAATAATAAAATTAAACCCAAAAAGTATAGTAGTCTTAACATATGTCTACACAAAAATTTGCACACAAATGTTCATAGCAGCATTATTCAGAGTAGCCAAAAAGTGAAAATAAGCCAAACGCACTTTAACTGATAAATGGATAAACAAAATGTGGCTCTCCATATAGTGGACTATTACTTGGCAAAGAAAGGGATAAAATACTGACATGTGCTACAACATGAATGAACATTATGCTAAGTGAAAGAAATCAGTTACAAAATGTCATATATCATGAGATCTCATTTACATGAAATGTCCAGAATTGTCAAATCTATAGAGATAAAAAGTAGATTTATGGTTGCTTGGGACTGTGGGAGGGGGTGAGGAGGTGATGGGGAGTGTCTTCTAGTGGGTATAAAGTTTATTTTAGGGGTGGTAAAAATGTTTTCACATTAGGGTGTTTGGTGTACAACTCCATAATTATACTCAGAACAAATGAAATCTACACTTTAAATGGGTAAACTTTCATGATACGTACATTATATCTCAATAAAGCTCTTTTAAAAAGTCTTATGAGAATGTTTTATTAATATTAGTAATAGCTGAAAATGAGAAGAGTCCTATGCAATTTTGCCTTTTCCTTTTGAGTTCCCATTCTCCCCTCTACATCTCTGCATTCCCTATATTTAACCCCAAGAAGAAACTTGGTTGATTGTGGCACTTTTCATATAGAACTTTTTCCTCTTTCAGTGTGTTCTGAATTTGTTTGGTTGATACCTTTCTTGAATGAGGGGCCCACAACCAAAAATAAAATTGAAGCAGAAGTACCCACCTTCAATAATATGCTTTCTTGACAGCCCTCTTTCTGTTTCAGCTCTGCCAAGAAAAAGAAGCAAATAACTTTGAATGAGAGTGTGCTTTCTTTTCTTCTCTAAATCTCTGGTCTGAATTGCTAATTTTGTACCCTGTTCTTATCAAATTCTACACCACTGGAGGCTAAGGAGAGAAGTCTGGTGGGCAACACACTGAACCCCTTTTCTTTGGAGATCTCAGTAGATGAATTATCCATGACTCTCTCCATGCCACTAACATGCTCAACACCAGGCTCCAGTTAACAGCAACTCAGCCACGTACACTCTGTCCATATTTAATTCAAGACACTGTACAACCTTTTCACCTTGTTCTTAACCAATCTAGAGAAAATAAAAAGGCTTGACATACGTTTGTGAGTTTATTGTAAGATTGCCAGGCTGCTGAACTTTTTTGTTAGCTTTTCTGATAAAGGAAGCAAATTTGGAAGTGCCTTTTGACTTCTAAAATAAATTTTAAAACTAAATTAAAATGTGATGAAGCAAATGTTCCTTAAATTAGTACCCCAGAAGGCAGACCCTTAATCATAAGGACTTTTGCCTTCCCAATTCTCAAGCTCTGGCCAATTAGAATGAAATATGGTACTTGAATTTTAAAGTATCCATAACATGTTTCTTCAACATCAATACCTTTGGCAGCTTCTTTTTAAATATAATATTTACCATTCACTTTTGTGAATGTATTATTTGGTATTTTTAATAAGTACATTAGTAATACCGTAGGTAGTATTCTACTACATATTCTACTATATAACGGTTCTTGCAGACTGTCTCATTTCCTGAAAGGTTTTGTAGCATTTCGAAAGCACTGAGCAATGGCACTGTGAATCAAAGCATGGACAATGAAAATCCACATTTCTCATAGGCATGATGTTGCTTTATTTTTGTACAGATTACTACAGGAATAAAAATGTAAATTCCATCTTTCTGTCTTCATATCATTATAAATAGGCTCAAAACCAACAACAAAATAGAGTATGTGTTTGCAAGTGTGTATATACATAGACATTTTGATTAGAAGGTTCCTAAAGAAGAATTGGCCTCTGCCTCCAACTAAAAAAAATTCCCTATCAGTTATAGGAAGGTAAATAAGGTTTTGTTTGTTTTTGCTTTTTGTTAAAACTCCAGCATTTTTTTTTTTTTGCGATTTCTGTCTCAAAGATGGAAAAGCACAGTACCAATGATTGCTCTGGTATATGGAATAGCTTGCTGTTTTCTTACATGTTTGTCAAAAAGGCCAGCCTTCCAAGTCCTGCTGAATAATGTAAGTACCAGTTCAAATATCAGCAGGCCCATAAGAAGCCAGTTCATCCTGTGAAATCTTCTCTGCATCCCACAACAGAGAGCATTTCTCTTTCATTTGGCCTGACAGCGAGTGATACAGGTAGCTCCATGTTATTCTCCAATGAGATGGTCCTTTTGATCGGCACTTTCAGAGCCCTCTGCAGAAATGATCAGAGACTTAGACATGGAGCCAGACAAGATATTTTTATCTTTGCGTTCTGTACAAGTCTCTGAGTTTTGGCAGATTTGAGTGGCTTTTCTTCTGTGATGCTTTGTGCCTATTTTTCTTTCCTCAAATTTGAACTCTATTTTGGAAATGATTCTAAGTATGAGATTGGTATTAGAAAAATCTACATTAATCACTTAGTAACAAGTGACCACATGCTTTGCACTAAATTTCTTTGGGAGTACCTTGCAAAAATTAAATCTTAGGCTAATTGCTATTTCCTTAGTGTGAGAAAAAAAAAGCAAAAAACAAAAAACCCCCTCTCTAAGCCAATTAATCTTGGTACGTTATATGTAAAATAACTGCTTAATAGCAAAAAAGCATGAACTACTAGTTGTTTTCTGTTTAGTAGGAAAAATAACTTACTTTCCACCCCAGTAGAGTTTGGTTGTTATGACCAGACTGGACCTCCTATATATCAAACAGACAAACACAGAGAAGTAGTAAATAAGTGCAAGTTATTGTACCAAGTCATATTATTATAATAGCACCAGAAATAATTTGTTATTATACCTCACATTTTAAAAATTGGTAAAGAGGTAAATTTGTTAATCCATCTCACTGAAATAAAGACAAAGGGAAGCTAGTGAGGGGGGACTCAAAGTCGGATCCTAGAGGAAGAGGCTGAATGGAAATGATCTTTGCCTGGAGGAGGTGGAGGGCAGTGATAACAAGTCAGATTGGGAACTGACAGCAAGCCCATGTCGACACAGCAAAGTGAAGGTGAGTGTTGGGCCAGCATGGAGGGTCAGAAATGGCGCGTGGGGATGGAAGTGAAAGGACTGAGGGGATGAATTGCTTTAGTAGATCAAATGAACAAACACCAATGAACACGTATTCAGCATCTGGCCTAACGCTGATTGCATGTGAACTCTTCCCAGGAGGACTCCACTCTGCCAAGGAACATGGACCCTTGTGGCTCCGGCTTATTATCCCTTCTAATATCACGTTCACAGGCAGGAACTGACTACATAGACATCTAAATGATGAAGTGAATTATAATAGTAAATATTTAGAACAAACAGGAAAAAAATGTCTTTGAGTGTCTTATTAAATGGAAATGTCATTTTAGGAAAACAGTCCTAAAGTCCTTAGCTCAAGTTTCTACCATTTTACTGCTAAGGGAATGAAATGTGCAAATCTCATCAGCAAACTTACTACCTTCTGAGAGCCACAACCAAGGGCAGGAAATGCAATCCCAGCATTATCATCATGGAATAAGAAATACGTCTTGAGAACTACAGGTATACAATAAAATTGGGAAACAGATCTCAGTGCAATTTAGTTTCCTTTGGTATGTAATTTGATTGCACTGGTCTAGAAAAAAAATCATCTGAGAGTCAAAGGTTAAGGCCAATCTTCAGGAGTGCTTGAAATAAGGCATTCATAATTCCATCATCTGTAGAGTCAATGCCTCAGGGCTCTCGGGTATAAAAGCCTAGTATGATTCATGATAACCAATGGGGAATGACGGTGACACCTCTGACAACTTGGCTGCAACAAGAAAAATTTGTTGAAAATGTTAGCAGCCCCATCCCACTGAAGTTAATCCCCCAAAAGTAATTTGAATCACTATAATGGAAGGTCGATAAATACATGTACCTGGAGATAACACAACCTGAAAGGGCTGATGTACTTTCCAGGTTAATACATCAACCTCATGATACCTATTATAATAGCAATCTGCCACAGGGGAGCCCAGTCTCCTTTAGCACTTTCAACCTTCAACAAAAAGCTGGATGGAATATTATAAAAAATGAATGCAGTCCTTTTGATTATTCAAAGCTGCACATTCTATACAAACACTGCCACAGACTTAGTTTTTCAAAGTTAGGCTTCCTGTAAAATATTTGGCCTATATGGATATGCACACTAACATGTATGTTCAAAGAGCAAGAGTAGACAGCAGCCTGGCAAATTGTCACTGACTCCCACAGAGGCCATTAGAGCAACTCTTGTGAGTGGGTAGAGAATGATAATGTATTTTACAGTGATATAGCACAGCCTTCAAAATGCTTTTGCACACCTTATCTCACTCTGTCAGCATGACACTCCATGAACTGTTAGGCTGTCCATTTTACAGGTGGGTAAATTGAGAACCAGAGAAGTGTAAATAACTTGTCCTGGATAACGCAGCTAGCAAGTGGTAGCGCCAGGACCAGAAGTCAAGTGTGCTAGTCGAAACAGCTTTTATAGGCTCAAAGCTATGATGATATGGTTTATTTTTTCACCAGTCTCATGGGGGCAACTGTGAACTGATATAAACATTCTGGAGTATAATAATAGCTTGAGTTTTTATTTGCAAGAATGAAAAGCAGTTTGTGGAAAATGCATGGTAATCTATTTTCTACAAAAGGTATACAGAATAGGTTCTGCAGCTATAGAGAGTGATAATTTAATGTTCTCTGGGTGTTAAGAAAGAAAAGAGCTACTGTACTGATGCTTTCCCTCCTTCCTTAGATGTACTCCAGCAGCCTACACCTTGTTGCAGACCTCACTGTACTATTAGTGGAATTTTCTCCAAGGTTTCTGTTATAATTGAATTGCATACCCCAAAAAGATATGTTAAAGTCCTAACCTGCAGAACCTCAGAATGTGAGCTTATTTGGAAATAGGATCACTGCAGATATAATTAGTTAATAGGTAGAGTAGGCCCTTAATCCAATATGACTGGTGTCTTTATCAGAAAACACTTAGACACATGAGAGGAGAGTTGAAGTGCTGCAGCTGCAGGTCAAGGAATGCCCAGGATGGCTGGCAACCACCGGAAGCTAAGAGGAAGCAAGGAAGAACTTTACCCAGAGGGTAAATGCCAGAGGGAGCATGGCCCTGCCAACCTTGAAGTCCAACCTTGATTTTGGATTTCTGGCCTCCAGAAACATGCAAGAATAAATTTCTGTTATTTTAAGTTACCAAGTTTCTGGTCCTTTGTTGCAGCAACTGTAGGGAATAGGTACAGTCTCTACTTAGGCAGTGATGGGTAAACCAATACTCTGAGTGGGAAAGTAACTCAGGCAAGGTGAAGGACTGAGTGGGAACATGAATGTTTTTCCATATATAAGGTGGAATATAGTTTTCTATTAACATCCTTACAGTTCCCTGGGATGGCGGAGAAGGAGAAGGGAGAAGGAGAAAGTAGGTCATCAAAGTTTATTTGTTCATATCTCTATAAATATTTGGTTTTCCGTTTCCACAGGGCCGTCTATTCCTACCAAAAGTTTATCTCAGAGTGGGGAGTAAGCAGCCCTAAAAATAAATGGGTCTGTTTCACCTTCTTAGTTTCGCTTCCTAGATAGAGTTTAAATCATGTGTGCAAAAGCATAATAAAACTACTCTTGAACTCTTTGAGAATGTCCATTTTCCCTAGACTAAATTTTAGAAAATATATGCTAAGTGTTGAAGCACGAGTACACAGCTCTTTCCACAGTTGTCTTCACTAATATGATTACACTGTCATTTATTTGGTAATCAGCAGATATTATGCCAGGGCAGAGGAGGACCCCAAACTTGTCCAGTAACCTTTCCTGGGCTTTGCTTAATTCTGTACTCGTGCTGGGGAAGTAGTGGCTGAAATCTATAGTGAAATGGGGAAGTATTACCTCCCCACTGCCCATAGATGTTATAGCTTCCCTTATTACCACTATCTTTGGCTACAGAAGGTGATGGAAAGGGACGTGTAAGCACAGCCCCTTATGTTTCTCAAGGATAGCAGATGAAGCACCGTTCTGAATAGCCAGATAACAGGGTTCCTGGGCACACAGGAGAGATGCTGACTAAATGTGTTCAGATAAGAAAGCTTTGGGGTATTTATCCCGAAGTCTTCTTGTTTCATCATTTCTTTGCATCCAGAGTTAATAAAATAAACAGCAAACATAAATGCGTGTGTGGGGGGGGATAATCAGCTTCTTGTCAAGTTACTTCCTGCAAGAGATTAGCACAAATGGCAGTCGGAAGCCATGAACCTGTCACTTTTTTATGCACAAATATTTCATGAACATCCCCCCCTTCTCTGCTCAACTTTTTGGTAATTCATTGTGATCAATGACTAGTCAATAATTTTTGAAGCTCCAGAAGTGAACTTGCCGGCATTTATTATCAAGCCACTATAAATCATTGCTTTAACAACAGCTGATTTTTTTTGACAATCTTTTGGTCAGGTGTCATATAATTTTATTTTTCCTTCTCTGGTGCAAAATAATACCTTTTTAAAAACAAATAATTATGGCGAATGCAATACCTCCAGCCTTTCTTCTTGATGATGCTCCCCAGAATCACTTCAGCCCTGGAGGGGGAAACAGATAATGTCTTAGGATGCAGTGTCCTGGAAAAGCAAGAGTCAATCCAGAACACAAGAACCATTCCTTGTTTGAACTCTCAGTGCCTACATATCCCGAAAATAGAAGCCGCTCTCGGCTGGTAGCACAGTTTCCGCTGTTTCTGCTTGTGCCTGCAGAATCCTGCTCCAGAGCATTCCAGAAGCACCTGCCAAATCCTGACATGCTGGCAGGAGACCGCCTGCAGTCCTGATACTAAGCAGCAGCAGTCATTTTGCAGTTTGGTGTTTTTGAACCAATGATCCCATATATAAATGTCCTGCTTGGTGGTGTCCAAAGGGAGTCAAAGTTTTCCTTCTAATTGCTATGAAGCAATTCAACTGTGACCATGGAGAACAATGACACCTCACATTGTTTAGATAAAAAATATTTGCTCCCAGGTATAAACTGAGAACCGATGTGTGGGTTTAGATGTCCCACATAGAGAACACTCGTGTACAGAACATCATAGGTTCCAGTGACAAACTTTGTCATAGGAGCAAAACAGAGGAAGACATAATGAAGTGTCCTTCCTGCCCCTAAGGCTGGGTTGCAGAGGCATACTGAAGGCATCCACCATCCTCTCCTCTTCCACCTACCCAGGCTGGGACCCAAGATTGAGGAGACAAATGTTCTATGTCCCTCCCAGTAAGACCAACATTGTCAGAAGCAGCTGGGGTCTCAGAGGCTTAGTGAATGGGAGATCAGTGGAATTAGCACCTTGTCCATTAGGATGCTATGGATGGGAGTCATGGCTAGTCATTATTGGTCTTAACTGAGAGTTCTGTCTTTGTTAGAGTGTATAGCTTGCAATAAGCCATGATGCGGGTTAGCTGTGGAGTAAGCCCCAAAGAGACAAGCATTGAGTCTCATATTGGTGTTGCTTTTGTTTTTCCCTATCTCTCTTTTACCTTTTGCAACCTTGCATTTCACAGTGGAAACCTATCTCAATTATAGACTGACAATCAATAATTAATCAGAGCGATTATCCTCACAGGAGTAATACAAACAGGACTCTAACAGACTTGCTACTTACTTCTCCCTTTTTCTACCTTAGTGCCATTTGGTACTAAGCAGGATTCCACAAGAAGAAAACAATGGAAAGGGGTAGAAGGCAGAAAGGAGCAAGACCCTATAACCTTTACTTTCTCTCTTGGATTCAACAGAAAGCATCAAGAATGTGAGCTCTGAACCTCCTTGATGGTCCTTAAACATAGCCCTCTTCTTGAAAAGGAGCAAACTCATGCAAGGAAAATGCACTGGGACCATCCACTGATCATCCTGATTCAGCAAGTCCAGCAATTTGATTGTAATTCTCACCTGGAAGGAGATGAATTAGGCCTGCAGGTGATTATACCTCACAGTTCAGCTGGAAAATTGCAGAGCTGTTCAAACAGCTGGGCAGCTATTTAGTTTCCTTGGTTCTGAGAGCTGGACATCCATGTTCCCAGTAGGAGGCCAGGGAGCCCCAGATCTATTCTGAAATGTGCTGGTTGGGCTGGGACCTGGATGGCCTGAACCTTGAGGCCTGGCCTGGCACATTTCCTATGTGTTCTGGTTTAACAAGCCCTGTCTTAGGGCTCCAAATTTGCCTTGGGTTCAAAGGAAGGTTGCAGCTGGATGTGACTCCTTTCACAAAAGAAGAGAGGACTCTCTGCAGCCCTTCCTGTCCTCAGAATGGGCTCTGAGATCCCCTCTTACAAAAGATAATAGATTCTTTGGCATCTTGGGGGATCCTGACTTTGACGTCTGATCTTTCTGTAATGCTAGTGTAGGGACAGGCAAGTAAACAGTGAGAGCTCCTGTTTCCCTGCAAGGAGGATGTCCCAGTTCCTCAGCGGCTGAAAAACTATGAGATATGGTTATGAAATAAAAAGACTAACTTTTGAGCAACGATTTTGGAATCTGTTCATTCATTTGGTCCCTCATGTATTCAACTAATACTTCTCAATCTCCGCTGCCACTACTCTGGCATCAGACTCTGCTGCCCCTCACATAGACATGGCAATTGCTTCCTGGTCATATACCCCCTTCAGCCCATTCTTCATACGGGGGCCAGAAGCAGGAAGGTTTGGGTGAGCAGAGAGTGCCAGAGAGAGTCAATATCCCCAATTCTAGTAACGGTGGTAGAGGGCAGAACACAGCAGAGCCACCAACACGTGGAGAAAGGACAGAACCTTTTCACCAACATGCTGGAAATGGTCTGGGCTGATTCCTTTGGTGCTACAGATGCCATTTGAGTGACACAAACAAGTACTGACTTACTTTCCAGCAGCATAGACTTCGGCAGTATCAAAGAGGTTAACACCACTTTCATAAGCGATGGTCATCAGCCGTTCAGCAACCTGCAAGGGGAGAGAAAGGTCACTCAGAAAAGCCAAATGCTTTCCAAACCTGGAAGCAACTTTGAGTCCTCTACTGGTCTTTAGGAACACTGACCTCTCACTAACCACTCCTTATTTTTCTTAGTTTTAGTGAAGAGAGGGAAAGAAAGAAGTCTCAGCCAGTATCCATAGGACAGAAGTATTATTTCCTTCAGACATAGGGCACTAAGGGGTTACTTGAAGGCTGGGATTTAGCCTGCCCAAAGTGGATAGATTTGTGTTTCTCACTCTGCTGGGAAGAGCTGGTTTGACAACATTCTTTATGGTATCTTAATCTTTCTGACAAAGAGGGCCATTTGTATCACTGTGTAACTCCATTCCTCAACTCCTTTCTCCAAGCCAATAAGTTTTGGCAGCTGGGTGACTCCTGACCTGAAAGCTTGTGACTTTTTCCTTGAGGCTGAGACAGAGCTGTGACTGTTGTAAAACTCCTGCCACCCACAGTTCAGCAAAATCTCAGGCACCATCGTAGAGCAGCCATTGAATCAACACAGAGAGGGGGCAGCGTGCCTCTGACTCACCAGGAACCCAGCTCCTCACTGTTCTGCCTGCAAACAGGCCTCAAAGCTCCTTGTTCCTTGCTTTGTGCTGCTGAACGCAAGTGGTGAGTATGACACAAGAGCACAGAATAGCTATACACAGCTTAAGGAATAGCCGGAGAGGGACAGCCATAAACAGCAGTGGAGAGGGGCCATGTTTTCATTTTGCCGGTTGACTTACTGGTCATTTGAAAAATTACACACCTCACAAATAATTTTAATTGATTTTTCCATTATGTTTTGATGGCAGGCTAAAGTTGCTTCATCCGCATTTCCAAAATGAACTATTTTTCTGTTGCTTTAAAAATTAGCCTACCAAGAAAAAATGTTAAGCTAGCAAAATGGAGTCCATCCAGATTCTTTAGCATAATAGTATGCTATTACTGCTTTCAATTTACTACCATTAAAATATTTATCTTATATTCCTATAATTGTTAAATTATATCCTAACTGGAGATTAAAAGTTAAGACAAGTTTTCTCTATTATGACTGTCCTATGTTTTAAAAATTATTGTGCTTCTATTTTATATTAGCCTGTGTATGTCATATGACATATTGGTATATTATTGGATATGTACACAAATCTTATCTAGAGAGTTTTTTAAGATAAGATGGAGAATTCTGGATGGAGATTTAAACTAAACGATGACAGAGATGTTTCCAAATCATTGGACTTGAAGGCCTGAATGTGAAATAATGAAAAACATCACTAACTAAGTCTGAAGAGTGGTTTCTGGCCTTGAGGGTCCTACTTACTAGAAAAATAAACGTGGGCAAATCATCTGACCTCTCTGTAGATTCAGCTTCCTCGTTTGCAAAATGGGGTTGATTTTGTTCATGGATCTCCTCCTCCTGCATGAAGCCCAGAGGCCTCGGGCGAAGCTGACCTCACCTCCCTCTAGCGGGGGCCTGGGGGGCCTACGAGTGAGTTGCTCAGGAAGGGTCATGTGACCCACCCTGGCCTATGAGATATGAGGAGAAGTTTGCTGGAGACTTCTGGGAACATTATTCCTTGTTCCTACTGAGTTTCTAGGAGCAACACCCTTTCCCTGGAGTTACTGTTCTAATTGAGGCCTAGGTTTCCGGCAGCCACCTTTCTTAAGCAGTTGATACACAAAGACCCACAGGGCCAGAGACTCGCTGGGAAGCAGATTGGGAGTCACTGACTGAGGCAGCCCTGAAGCTTGCTCTTCATCTACACTTCTAGTGTGAAAGTCAAAATAATTTTTCTTTTATGGGTTAACCTAATTTGAGTTAGGCTTTTGTTACCTACAGTTAAAGGCACCTTAACTACCGTACAGATAAAAAAATGTAAATAAAACGCTAAAAATTAAGTGCTATAAGATGCTAATATGCTCTCATCATTTTAAATAAATAATTATTCATATCAGTAACATCTATCTTTATTTTTTGATGAAGCCAAATCATCTTTGAGAGGCACCTTACAGAATTTGGTGTTTGTATCCTTTTGATAATATCCCTGCCAAATGGTAATTCAATAAATGAACTCTCCCAGTGATGGGGACATCCCCACCTCCTGAGACAGTGTTGACAGTGATGTAATTGTCAACAATTAGCACACTGTGGTGTGGCCAGCCCTAGTATTCCATATTTGCATGTACTTTATGTTGAGATTGTTTGAAGCCAGAGAGAAAGCAGGAAAATCGAGGTAGGTGAACTCATTGCTATTGGTCCGCATTTTTGCTACACGGAAAGCACTGAGCTCAAAGATTTCTATGATGGGTGAGACTGAATCTGGCTGTGTCTCCCTTCTTCCCTTTGCTGGCATTCTCTCTTCAGGGACCCAGGGAAGGCCACAGATGCTCTCTGGAAGTACAACAGCTATTTTCCTGGTCTGCATCTGAGGTGAGCGCTTCTGCAGCCATTCATGACAGCTTTATTGTAGTTTTTAGACTTGAAATTTTGAAATTATTCATCTCAGAGGTCAGCCCTTCAGACTATGACCTGGGCAAGCTTGGCTCATTGCAGCAGACAGCAGACACTGTGAAGAGGAGAGTGAAGACTAGGGGGAAATAATGCACTTTACTTGGCCCCTCTGCTCAGAAAGGGAAGGTATTTTTGTCTTTTTCCCTTCCAAGCACCGTCAGTAGTAGGTTATACATGTGCTGGATACAGTGGATTATTAACTGTAGGCCTCCCTCCCTGCTTGCCACCTATTTTGTATGAGACTTCAAGTCCATAGTCCGTGCTCTGCTTTCTGTGGCTTTGCCTTTGTGCCTCCTCCATACACCCCTTCCTGGTGCCAGTCAGAGAGAGTCCTGTAGCAAACTCTGGGATGTGCCCTCAGGTTCTCCTTTGGAACTGAGGGACTTATTCCCTGAGCTGCTGGGAATGCTGCCATCAAACGGCCTTCCTCTGTCAGCCCTCTCTGGAAATTGCACTTGGCTAGAGAAAGTCACCTAGCCCAAGGTCAGACCTGCTTCCCGATCAGCCTCTGGTCCGATGACTGGTCAGTAAAAGGACATAAAGGCCCAGTCCTTTATGTTGTCCCAAACTGAGACAACTCTGCAGAACCACCTCAGTTTTGGAGATCCCCATGGAGTCGGCTGAGGTCATTGTTGAGGCTGCATTATGACCCAAGTTCTCTGTGTGCCCAGTGCTGCTTTCTTCCCTGCCCTATGCTGATCCTGAGAACACTTCCTAATAACTGTCCTGCATGCTACTCTCTAGCTTAAAGTCTGCATCCCTGGGGAGCCCCCATGAGGCAAGCCCTATAAGGTGACATGTGCCCAATACAGGGAACAGGCATTAGGACGGACAAGAATATACAGTTAAGACTTCTCTCTCAGATCTGCTAAATAACACTGGTGATTTTGGGAGCTGTGGAGAAAAGCCTCTGTTTCCCAAGTGTCTCGTTAGGAATGATAGTAAGAACTACCTTTGTAAAGGGCTTATTCTGGGCCAGGTACCCCACTAAGCACTTTACAGGTATCATCTCATTAATCTTAACCACCATCCTGCTGAGTAGAGGGTATGAGCGTTTTATTGATGTGGCCACCGTTAGTACACGTAAATGTTAGTAAACCAGGTCAGTCAATGGTAGAGTGGGACTGGATCCCACTCGGTGCACCCACTCAGAGACACTATCCCTGACTCTTCTTGCAGGTAGACAAGGAAGCATCAGAGGGACTCAGGGCATTGCCCTCAGGGGAGTTCTTGGTGCTCAATGCCTGCATACCTCACTTATGCCATGAAGGTATTCCTTAAAGGAAACGATAAAAATATCACTTTGGTAAGTACTGTTTTGACTGTGCAAATGATGATCTAAAGGAATTTTATTGTAAATATAATTACCATAGCTGCCATTTATTGAGTGTCTGCTACCTACTAGTCAGACGACTATATAAACATCTGACAAGCATGATGTGTTAATCCTTTCAACAGACCATCAAGGTTAGCATTAGCAGCTCATTTTATATAGGATGGACTGAGGCTCAGAGAGGTTAGATTAAGTCGCCCAAGTCAGGTGACCAACTGTTCAGTTTTTCCAGGACTGAGAGGGTTTCTGCAACGTGGGCTTCTGATACTATAATTAAGAAACTTCTGTAGAAACTGAGAGCAATTAGTTATCCTAGTTGCAGCTAAAAATAAACAAACAGATAAAGCAAACAACATCATAGCAATACAATCTTTTCATAAAGTGACTAATGTTTATTCCGAATTGTTTCATTCTCTGACTGTTCAACCTGCATATATAATGTACAGTTTCAAGGGCTATTAATAGTCTCAATGTAAAAAATACAACATGCAAAATAAAATCACAATAATCTCTGAGTCAATTTAACCATTTCCTGTGAATTAAACCTTATCCCTGTAGAATGTCAGGGTCCCAGGAAGAGGACTCCCGCTATACAGCTCTCTCTGCATTTTCTTTCATCAGCATAATAGAGGCCAAAGGTAACTTACCTCATCTGAAATTTGACCTCCAAATGTCACCCATGTTCCTAGAAAAGAATAAATATTTGCATATTATTCATCATCATTTTTCTAATATTCGGCATAATAAGGGAAATTCTTACCTTGGGACTACCTCAATAGGTTGTATGGGTAGTTCACAAAGGTACCTGGATGAGGGGCACATGTGGGCTGTGGTCTAGTCTGTCTTCTTCTAAGTATTCCAGAAGGGGTCTGTATCCCTCTGGAGAAAGGGGTGCTGTTTCTTTACTGAAAGCCACCGTACATACTATTGGCAGCCCTATCCTAGAAGATGCTTTCTCTTCTGCTATAGGACCATGGATGCTAGTGTACAAGATCCATTCTTGCTCCCACTGAGCTAAGAAGCCACATATTCTGAAAGTGAAGGTAAGACCTTGGGTTATGGTTATGGTTCTCCCCTTCTTTGCCTCCAAATAGTGGCTGTATTTTTGATTCATTATTACTTTTCAAATGAAACCTTCTTAGAGGTCTTTCCAGTGCCCACTTACAAGACTCAGGAGGTGACACTTATGTGCCTTCTCTGTTGTGACCTGCCATTCCAGAATGGAAATCTTCATTGGTTTGGGTGAGAGTGGAGACAGCAGCAGGATTAAGGTTTGGGAAGGCAAGGGGAGAGATGCACACTCAGCAGCCGAAGACGTTTGAAACTTCGTAAAGCAGAAGGGAAGCTGAAGTGGAGTGGGCACTTGCTATGCTGGTCTCCAGTCACCTCATTTATTCATCCTTTATGGATAGATCTTCCTAAACGGAGGATTTATTCCCTTCCTTTCCCTTCCTAAAGGAGGGAATGAATTCTTTTGATTCCTAATTATATGCCACATAAAAGCATTGCACTCACGTGTAAGGGACAGTGAGATGATTGGCCCAGTTCCTGTCTTGCAGGAGCTCACGGTTTATAAGACCACTTGACAAATGCTATGACTGAGGTGAACATAAGGCAGTTAAAAGGGAGTGCTCTATTTAGATTGGAGGGTGGTGGCATTCTAGGAAGACTTCCTAGAAGAGGTAACAGCTAGGTCGAGTCTCACAGGGGTTAACTGAACGAAGAAGAGAGGGACAGACATTCTAGGGAGAGGAAAGAGCACGGGCCAGGAAAGGAGGTGGGAAACTCCAGAGAGTGCTGATGAGCAGGGGCCTACATGATCAGGCCATGAGATGAAATGTGGGAGCACAGGGAGGGATGGCAGGAGTGAGAGCAGTAGGGCCTGGGCACAAGTGATATTTGGGAGGCATACAAAGAAATGTGGTCGAAAACGCATAGTTTGCATTTTGTAATAACAGTCCTAGCTACCATTTATGGAACACTTTCCAAATGCCAGACAGTATACTAAGAAGCTTACCAGATCACTTTATGCTTATTTCCAGATGAGGAATCGAAAATTAAACAACTCGATAAGTGAAATACCCAGGATTCCCCAAATGGACTGGCTTCAAGAAGGGTATCCTTTTCACCACACCACACTGCCTTATTAAGACCATTTCCAAATTAATTATGGCACTTGGATTTCATACTCCATAGAAATACGTTGATATAATTGTGCCTTTTCTCTTACTTCTCAGGGACTAAAATAAAAGTAGGGTATAAATTGTTTTACTTTTATACTCTACATATCCAGAGGTTGCAGATGGGCAGCCCACAGGGTGCCTTGTTTTGCTTGAATAGAATGGTGTTGATCCACCTGGTATTTTAATAAATTTTGAATAAGTTGCCAACATTTAAACAATTAGAAGATTTTTCTTGAAATGTTTTGATTTCCAGCTGCCTTTGACAGCAAAGGGCTGATGTCCTCACCAGGTAGACAGCCCCTAAATCAGAGGACTGTGCCCTCTCAGTTAATTAAAGCCTCCACATCTTCCTGTTGTATTCCCAGCACTGAAATCAAAGAGTAGTAGCTTTTTACCACCATGCGTTTACTGATATTTTTCTTACTGTAAAAAGAAGAGGAAAATGAATTTGTGCATCTCCTAAAAAAACAATTATTATAAGAAAAAAATAGGAGCATAACTTTTTTTGGGGGGAGGGTGGATGGGAAGAGTATCCAAACAAAGAATGTTTGCAAAGAAAAATTACATCTTAAGGTACCATTAAAAAAAAAATCAGACTTGACTGCTACACAGAAAAGATGGGTGTTGGAAAATTTAATGGACTGAAGAAATGGCAGCATTTGTTTTTGAATGAGAGTAAAACAAGTGAGCTGCTGTGAAATAGTTCTTTATTAAGTGAAAAAATTGCCTGGGTATCAAAACCTTTTTGCAGACAACACAGTTTATAAAACAGTCTGTTTTGAATGCTGCAGAAATTATGTGTCCAGAGCCTCAACAGGCATTTGTAAATGTTAGTCTAACGAGCAACTTTGTAGCTTGGTATGTTAAAAATAAGACTGAGAACTTTCAGGACAAGTTAATTTATGGGTGGCATTTTCTCTTGCAGCAAATGAGAACACAGATATAGAAATAGCACACTGTTAACTATATTTATTTGTGGTGTGGTGAGAATTTTGAAGGGGTCAAGGAACTTCAGAAACAGGAGCCCATGAAAGGCAAAACATCAGGAAATGGCTGACTCTGTGTTATGAAAAAGGTCTCAGACCATTTGGATGTAGAATGCATTGGTCAAAGTCACCAAGTGTTACTATAGATGGAGCTCTCAGGATGTGTGGAGTTAACGTCAGGCCTGTCAAGTAACAGCCCATAGGTGGCACTATTTTGTAGGTACACTATCCCTAAGTCCATTAATTTCCTCATTCATCAGAAATTGCTTTGGGCACAAAGCTAAAATGGGAGAAGCCATGGATTCAGTAATTAATACCACTAATTGGCTATTCTTCTATGTCTTTGAGCAAAATCAGGTCAACATTTGCTTAATGAATTTGCTGGCTTACTTGCACTGTGGTGCAGAAGAGATTTTTTTAACTGTTAATGTCATCACAGGGGATAGCCCTAGTTCTGCTTAGCAGTGAAGATTAGCCCAAAGTCCTGAGCTTTTTGCTGACTCTACAACTTATCTATATTTTTTGACTATTTTTCTATAGGTACAGTCACAAGCATTGCACAAATGTTTCATTTGTGAGCGTCTCTCAGTCCAGATAAAGTTAACTTTTTGGGAAATTCATTTGTAAAGGAATAATTTCATCTACTTTCCTACGTTGTGATCAGTTTTCAGAAATGAAGATGATACTGTAAAATTTATTCTCTAAAACTATGCCATTGAAAACCAAATTCTAAAGATGTTCTCAGACTTCAAACTTTATGAAAATAAAATAACATTATTTAGCTTACCTTTCTTATTTTTTGATAGCACCTATGTTGGGCTATGATTAGACATTATCAAACTGTAATGCAAAAATGGTACTGAAGTCTATTTGAAGTCTAAGTAGAACAATGCTGAAAGCCAGGATTGTACACACATTTTGGAAGAGGTGATTCTAGATATAAGAACCATTTACAGTAGTAATTCCATCCACGTCAGGAAGAGCCTATGTTTAGGAGCAGCTCGACTCCAAAATTAATCTGAAAAAAACCAACCACGCTCCTAGCTTAAGTGTTGAAGGCTGCATTGTGTACATCACAGTGAAAAATACAGGGCCTGAAACATGTTTTGGTACAGAAAAAGAGATGTGAGGCTTCTGATTCCAAGTCAAAGCAGTAATGAATTATGAAATAAAAATATAGCAATAATTGTTTTCCTTTTTCAATTAGTTTTTAAAATTTAATATGAAATGGCATACGAATATTATATATATTTACATTATTACATACCTATACCATAATTTAATAAGAATAAAGTGTTTGCTTCCATTTCTTGGAGTTTGTCATTCTTACATTCAGCTTATTTTGTTCATGATGACTACCTACCTGGCCCTTTCGACACTTGCTACTCATTTGTTTTCTAGCTACTTGTTTATAGAGTTTATATCTTTTACTAGAGAGTAAGCTGTCTGAGGGCTACACTTTTATTTCATTCGTCTTCGCATCTCCACAGCCCTAGAATAGAAGTGGGTTCTTAGTACATGGTCAGTAAGTGTTGGTTAAATTGAATTACATTGCCTTGTTGACTGCTACTAATCTTTAAAATTTTGGGATAATTTCCTACCAAGCAAACGTCCTTATTATGACTTATAGAAAAATGAATAATGCTCATCAATAATCTTTAGTTCTTCTAGTCTATAGATGATTGAAATGTTTCTCCCTATTCCTGGGTACCCACCCAGCTATGCCCCTCTGTGGAAAAAGGCCAAGGGAAAGTCTTTCTCCTTGGCTGAAATGCCTCCAGCAAGGGGATAGGTAGGTGGCCCAGTGTAGGTGGGGTCCACCGACTGCTCCTGAGGAGGAGTTGCCTCTCACAGACAGGACACATCCCCTCCTGCTGGAGAGGAATGGGGCAACAGCCTTCTAGACAGAAGAACTCTGTTTCTATGATTTTATTTTCTACTGTGCTCCACTCCAGAAGAACTGAGGTGACTTGTTAGTTAATATGATTCTCAAAAACCCTCTGTGACAGTTTTCTTAACCATTTTTGTCTCTAATGAGAACATGCTTTCCTGAGACCTAGGATGGCATACAATTATTTCACTGTGTAATCTCAGATTAGTGGGATGTTATTTACAAGATAATTTTACTAAACTGACAATAGTTATTTCTAACCTTTTAAAAGAAGGGAGAGTATAAAGATAACTCTTTGAACTATTTTGTGTCTTCTGATTAAAACCCTTTATGCACCAAGGAATATTTGCTTTGAAAACCTGTGTTAGGCTCCTTGGAGTAAATCTACCATAGCATAGAAAAATGATGGATGAAAGGTAAAAAGAAGAAAACTGCCCGCCCACACACATCTATCTTGGTTACATCATTATCTTTTGGTGATTATCAGGGTAATTACTTCTTGCGTATTCATTCAAAAAACATGTTTATCATTTAAATGACTGCCTTGCTTGGAGTATAAAGGATATTTAGACATTTAGATGAGATCATTTTAATATCTTACATCACCATAGTGCAATTATCAAAACCAGGGAATTAACATGGGTACAGTACTAATACGATAGGCCTTTCTGGAATTTCATTGTCTTTTTTTCTCTTCCAGGACCTTAAGCAGCATCCAACATTGCATTTAATTGTATGTTTTCTTAATCTACTCCAATACGTGACAGTTCCTCAGTCTTTCCCTGTCTTTCATGATGTAGACACTTTTAAAAGTACTCATCAAGTATTTGGTAGAATGTCCCTTAATTTGGGTCTAAATCATCTTAAGGTTATAAAGTTCTATATTACAGGTTGGTCTGCCTATGGTTTGAATATACTATTATAGCTATCAAGAAAAGAATATATAAATGCAATTATGATATTAATATTTATTATGCCACAGTTAACATTTCCTCACTTTTTCATTCAACAAGTATTTATTGAGTCTACCATGTGCCAGGCATTGTACTTAGTTTGTCAGGATGCAACAGTGAGCAAAACTGGTAATTATTTCTCTCATCGTGAAGAATTTTGAATACAGAAGTAACACAATCTGACTTTCTTTTAAAAGGAACACTTTGCTATTGTGCTAAGTAAGGATAGACTGTAGAGGCGAGGCTGAAACATGGGGGACCAGTTAGGAGGCTGTTCCCATAATCCAGGTGAGACATGACAGTGGTTTGGTCCAAGGTCGTGGTAGTGAGGATGGCGAGGAGTGGTTGAATTTTGGATAAATTTTGAAGGGGAGGCAATAGTATTTACTGGTGTACAAGGATGTGTAGGGTGTGAGAGAAGGTGAAACCTCTAGGAGAACCCAAGGTCAGAGTATGGGGAGAATGGAGAGCCAATTCAACACATTTCAATATAGATTTAATAATTTTAAGTTTGGTAAACAGAGCACATGTGAACTGCAGCTTAATATAGTCAAGGCGGACCAAATGTAGTCATAACTGAGAGACATTTCATCTGTTTTGAGGTGTTAATCTGTTACATCACTGAAGAATTTAAGATAAGAGATTCAAACCCTAGGTCACATTGAAATTAAGCAATACACCAGGCAAAATTAACATGTTCAATGTCTCAGTTGTATAGTATAACCCCCAAAGAGGAGTGGAACTGGAGGTGGAAGCATCCCTCTAAATTGCGTATCCAGCAAGAAATAGGTGTAAGCCCAAAACTAGAGTTGATGTGGAGGAGGGAGCCCTAAGCTGTTGGCCATCACCTTAAGCTCCAGGTCATTACCCTGGTGAGCACGTTCTCCTCTGAGCTATGGGCTGAGCCTTCCACTGAAAATCTAAACTTTCCCCATGCCTTTATGTCCAAATTCTACTTATTTTTCAGGACCCAGAACTCCACCTTCAGAGTCCAGTGCTGCTAAGCATAGCTTCTTAGCACTTCCCCTGGTGAGTTTAAAGTATGTCTTGCTACATCATTAGAATTTTTTAGGTTCTCTTGCATTAACTCTGTGACTCTGAGAAACCTCCAACCTCTTGATTTCTTGTTTCCTTATGCACAAAATTAGGAACCTTGAGCTTCCTTCATCTTTATTATTTCATGATTCTATGGTTTTTCTTTGAAAGGAGAAGAAGTCATTCCATTTACTCTTCTCCTACCACTTTGAACTGCTATTACCATATTGACCACACTATATTGTAGCCACATAGTTTATTTTTGACTGTGGCTTCCTCATTAGACTGCAACTGTCCTCAGATCAGGGACTAAGTTTAAGTTTAATTTAAATTTTAAATTTTAGCCATTGCACTGGAGCCTGGCACAGAGTAGGTGAGTAATAACTGTTGGTTCAATCAGTAAGCATTCTTACCCTTACTAAGAAAGTGTCTCTAACCAGACAGCATTTGTGGAATGTTGGTTGTTTTCCTCACTATCTTGAACAAGAGGTTTTTAACCACAACTGCGCATCTGAATATCCTGGGGGGATATAAATGGTATTGCTGACCTGATTCCTCATCAGACCCCAATTAAATAGGAATTTCTGGAAATGGAATCCTGGCATCAGTATTTTTAAAAGATCCTCAGATAACTCTAATTGCAGTCAGGGTTGAGAACCAGTTTAGATTCTTCTCATACTGGTAGCATCTCATCCTTTCTTTGTGCTTTGTTTTTGTTTTTGTTTCAGAAACAGAGTCTTGCTCTGTCGCCCAGGCCTGAGTAGAGTGGCACGAACTTGGCTCACTGCAACCTCTGCCTCCCAGGTTCAAGCAATTCTCCTGCTTTAGCCTCCTGAGTAGCTGGGATTATAGGCGTGTGCCACCATGCCCAGCCAATTTTTGTATTTTTATTAGAGATAAAGTTTCACCACGTTGGCCATGTTGGTCTTGAACTACTGACCTTGTGATCTGCCCACCTCAGCCTCCCAAAGTGGTGGTATTACAGGCGTGAGCCACAGCATCCAGCCCATACTTTTCTTTACACCCTGACTTGCCTTTCTTCTTCTTTTACTCAGTTGCTGCCATCTCTATTTTCCAGAGGTTAAATGACATGCCCAAAGTTTAAATAACTAGTAAGTGGTGGATTAAAAGCTGGGATTTAAATGCAGCAGACATGCTTCTGCACCCTGGCAATCACGGGATGGTGTAGAGAGGGTGCTGTTATTTCAATAAGAGAGGTAAGTTACATAGTTACCTTAACCTTCTTTACTTCATGCAGAATCAAAACAAAACAAACAGAACCAAATTCTTAGAAATCTGGCCTGAGGGGAAGGCCCATGATGGCGCTGGGATGTAAAGACAGGTAATGGAGGTGAAGAATTGGCTTCTTGCCCTTGGTACTCTCTACCAATTGAAGGGCATGGAATGAAGATACCCTCCTGATGGTGAGGCCTAGAATGAAAGGCTAAGTAAGTATGGGGACATCAGGAGGCCTGGGCTGGAGTTCTGACTCCACCACTCACTAGCCAGATGGGATGGTAATGGTAATAATCGTAACTAGTTCACAGGAGTTTTAGGAGAATGCAGTGAAACTTCCTAAGTGCTTACCAGCCTCCATCATAGCTCGAGCATTAACTCCCAATCTCAGATCAATAGGTCTTACTCTTCAGGGTGCATTAGAATCCCCCAGGACCCCCACACAGATTCTTATTCTGCAGATATGAGCTGCAACTGGGGCATCTGTATGTTTATCAAGCATCCCATGTGATTTGGAGGCAAAACAATGCTCTGAGCAACCCTACTGTGGCCACTAAGATAAACTACATGAAGACCCGTGTCTGGGTGCTTGGACGTGTTCTTTTTCAAATGACGCAGACAAAGCATTCTTCCTTGCCGTGGCTCGCATCTGTCAGTATTTTCCACAGAGCCTGGCCCTTATTTTTGGATCGAAGCTGCAGCCTGGTCTTTCATTTTTGGCTTCTAGCCTGTTGCTAATGAGCATCTGGCCAGAGTTGACAAATGTGATAGCAACTTAGCCTTTTGTTTTTTACTTTCATTACCTTTTCTTGCAAGAACCAGTAATGCCACTCAGGTCCTCAAGGGGGTTGAGGGGTGGGATGCTTTCACACCTGCCCTTTACAAAAGGGCTTGAAATAGCAATAAAAGTAGGTAAGGAAGTGGTAAAGGCCAGGAGAAATAAAGATGGGCCTCCTCAGGCAGGTGAAGTGCAAGCAGCAGCTCCGTTTACAAGTAAAGAATTGTGTGTGTGTGTGTGTGTGTGTGTGTGTGTAAGGACTAAATATTACTTAGAACCCTTTCCACTATTTAAAATTTCTATGTCAGCACCTAATAAAATAGGAAACTATGGCCAAATGAGAAAGACATCCTCAGCCTCCACCATGTAGATCCACTGTGCTTTTCTAGCTCCTTCGGTGCTAGGTGCTTTACATACATCAGCTCTAATCCCTATCACAACTACAGGGTCTGAATGATTCCATCTATTTTCCTCACCTGAGGAAATGATAAGAAAGTGACAGTGAGTGGTAAGAAGTGGCTTGCCACAGCTGCTTAGTAGACACTCCACAGCCCCATGCTGATTCCTGGTGATGATGCTCCTTTACCTCCCCCCAGCCCCTATGCTCTCCTCCAGCCAAATGGTATGGCCCAGTGTTTGCTCTAAATGCTTGTAACAACATCCTGCTTTACCATGTTCTTCCCTCTGCTGAATGCCTTCCCCACTAACCTTCGTTCCTTATGATAAACTTCGTGTTCCCATTGTTTAGCGGAACAACACACACTGGGGCCTGGTGAGGGGGCGGTGGTGAGAGGGAGAGTATCAGGATAAATAGCTAATGCATGTGGTGCTTAATACCTAAGTGATGAGTTGATAGATGCAGCAAACCACCATGGCTCACGTTTACATATGTAACAAACCTGCACATCCTGCACATGTATCCCGGAACTAAAAATGAAATTTTTTTAAAAAGCTTTGCACCTATCTCTGCCCCCAAACTGGCTGTCTAGATGAAGAACTCCATGTTTGCCTTCACTCTCATGGGCCACCTCCCTGCTCTCAGATTCTCTCAGTCCAACCTGAGATCAGGATTTATCTCAGGTTTTTTTGTCATCTGAGGAACAGTGTCTCCAACCTCATGCACAGAGCCATCCTCGACTTTTAGCCCTCAAACACTTTTAAGAACTCTGGATCAGGGCAGACAGCTGGGCAACAATGAGATGTGATTGTTGTTGAAGGGATCCTAGGGCAGGCTGTCCACAGCTGGGAGGGCAGAGGCAGAGGGGAGCCCAGTCTTTCATTAGGAAAGGCTGGGATGGGGATTGCTGGCTGAGCCTCCCAGAAAAACCTGTGGGGAGTTGGAGGCTGACCTTCTAATGCCTGTGCATAGCTTCAGGTTTTGAGGGTTAAACATCTAGGATTGATTAAAGTTCCTCATGATGCTTATAGAGATGTACAGATATTTGATATTTTCTTTCTTTCTTAGATTTAAGGTTTATGTATTTCAGTGCCAAGAAATACTGTTAGCTCCATTTTGTTTTAAGATTTGTTTCAGGGCATATCTGTCTGGAACCATTTTGTTCTGTTTCTCCATTAATCTGATTGGTACAGTTTAAAGACAAGGGAATGACATTGGAAATAGGATGAACGGTGGGGATGTGAAGTTTAGAAGAGGCAGTTTTGTGTTATAAAGCAGACTGCAAGAATTGACGTTGCTCTCTAGAGGCTGTGTGGGCAAAAGAGGAATGAAATTTCAGTGCACTAAATCTACCCCTAGAAACAATGACCTACTCTCCATACTTGGATCTTATAATTCATGATATGTAGTAACTTAAATTAATGGCTTAATTTCCTTAAATTTCCTGATGTAGGCATGACACTCCCAAACTGATTAAGTTAGCACCTTGAGCCTGATAGGGAAATTTAAAATAAAATAAAGCCAAAAAGTCTTTAGATAAACTTTTTCTTCCCTGCGTGTTTTAGTTTTTTGGCCCACATTATTGAAATAAATATTGTTACTTTTATAATCAGAAGCAAATTTAAAAAATATTCTTGTTACTAGAAAATTCTTTCATGAACAAGAGTTTTCAACGTCACAGCCCTTCCTATATTTTGAAGATGAAAAAGAGGCAGTGTTTACATTTTCTTAATATTTTGTCCTAAATGTCTTGGTCAAAATTCCTCATATTTTCTCCTGCTGACATTTAAACGTTTAAAATTATTTCTTACAATAAAGTTGCCAGGGCCTTTAAAACAATTTGCATTGTTATGCCTTAGTAATTTTGCTTTTTGAAGAACTCCTGTAGTAAATGTATCCAGTAGTTAATGCAGATAAAATAACACAGTGTTAGAATAAAATTAGACACCTTCCATGTGACACTAGGACTAAATGGCAATTTCTGATTTTTAAAACAAATTTAAATATTTTCAATATCTTCTTCTAAAATAGGAACTATTATTAAGATTGAAAATTCTTTTTTTTTTCCCGTGAATTATTTGCATAGTGTCTGGAATATAGTATGTGTTCAAATATACATTTTCATTTCTTTTTTATTTATCTTTTGGTTTTCCACAGTAAGTTACTATGAAAAGAAGTCTGGAAAAATGCTACTGTCAAGAAGTTTGAAAGTCAATGTGACCTCCTTTATGCTTTCTTTTGTCTGTGAAAAGCTAATGTCAAATCTTTATCTTTGTGCAGGGATATATTTTTTGATGGTTCAGTGAATTGTTCTCTCCCAAACAGTAATAATTTTGAGTAACTCTGGTTCTATCTGTACATAAAAAACACAGTGTGTGCTTATAGAGCTGTCAGAATCTGTGAGGAAATAAATTTTAATTCCATGGCAAGGGAAATAAACTCTCTTAGTGAAAACAAGACAATACGTTGTAAAAAAGAATGAAAAATATATTGCAACAGTCCTTTCAAATTCTTCCTCCTGAGGTATGTATGAACTTCATGATATTTAGAGTATTAAATATCATTAATAAAAACTCAAAGAGGAATATAAAATGATTCATGAACTTTTTGACTAAGAAGTTTTTAAAATATAGAAAAATTAAAACTGGGGGAATATATAAGGGATAATTTAACAAAAACCCAAAGATTTAAAAAGTTCCCAACCATATTACACTCAAATTTACCCAGTTTTCATGTTTCCCTGTAGATTTACAGATTTACATATAAGGATTAGCTTATTTCATCTGTGTCTGATAGATACCAACTGTTAATGATTTTGGCTTAAAAAAATTTGTAATGTCCTTTTCCTAAAGAAAATTTATAGCTGTATCAAGTGGACAGGATATTTTTGCATCACCCATAGGACTATGCATAGATTCTCTTTTTATGCACTGACTCTTAGTCTGTTTCTAAGTCTATTTCTTCCCTTGCAGTAATTATATGCAATTTAACATGTTAAAGAAGAAAATGGAGAAATAGTAATCATAAAACAATGTTGGTACATCTTCAATCTTGGGAGATTGCACTTAGTCCAAATTCTACAGAGTCATTCTCCTTGAAATGATAGACTATAAATTAATTATGGTTCAGGAGAAGCAAAGAACAGCTCCTGGCAGCCTGGCCTGAAGACAAGTTTCCATTGTAAGAATGCTGGTATTCCCAGCCAGGCTTTGGCATAGAGGTGATGATGTTATAACCATAGTCCCAATTGTACAGGAATGAAGTGACATTTCCTAACAAGATGTATGAAAAGTTATCCAGAAATTTTGGTAACTAGAGACATCAAAGAATATACATGTTATATTTTTATCTCAACAGTATTTTGGATTGTTCTCAAATACACAAGGCAAGCCTTCTTGAGACAGTTTCAAGATTAACAAATCTCAGGATGAACTCTGTATCCCCAGAGACTATATAAAACCTGGCATAGAGGATGTGCTTATGAAATGTTACATGAGTGATTGAATTCAAGAACCAGCAGAGGAGAAGTGATGAGCAGAGAAGTAATGTCCAATGTATTTGTGTATTGCCTGCAGTTGCTTTTTTCTTAATTCATTCATTGCTTGGAAATAAGTTAATCTAAATGAATCCATTCCTGGCCTTTATGTAAGTTAGTGGTCTGGGTACTCACCAGCCACCACACCTGAATACACAATGGGAGGACATTTTGGAGGGTGGCTGGGAGGTCAGCATCGATCCAGGGAGTTATGATGGTAGAATAAAGCTTGCATTTGCCATCTTAAAGCACTGATGGTGTCCATTTCTCCTCCTGCTGGCACCAGGGGCCCTGGCTGTGGGAAATGTTCCCAGAGGGCACTCCTGGAGGGCAAAGATCTTGTCTGGTGATGCTCCATTTTTCATTATTTTGTGATTGGCCCGAACCTCAGGACTGCTTACGATAAGAGAGTAGAACTTTCTATTAACTCGGAAAGAGTATACATCTGTGGTGAAGACTGTGCCATCAAAAGGCCTGTGTGCACACTGCATGATAGTGTCAAAGTCAGATGGAGATTTTAGGGTCTGCTTGGCAAGGACAGGGCTGTCTGGCTTGTTCATCACTCTCTCTCCAATATCAAAACAGAGTCCAGCTTTGCAGGTTAACTATCTCCCAGGCTAGGTAACACATTCTGAAATTATTTATTTTCCAACAATTCTGAAAGGTAAGTTTTTCATCTTCCTTCCAATACGCCTGAGATTGATTATGCCCATGGATAATTAGTTCATTTTGAGACTTGTTCATCTCCAAAATGGATAATGATACCTACTCACAGTATTGTGAGAACCAAAAAAAAAAAAAAAAATCACAATGATGAAAATAAACTTTTTTCTGAGAATTTACATTGTTCCAAGCACAGTGCTATACCCTTTATAGACATTATCTTGTTTAAAAGCCACAATCAATCAGTGATTTGAGTTTATTTGCTGGTAAGTGACTGAGCCAGGATGAGTCCAGGCAGTCTGATGACATAGTCTATCCTGGTTTTTTGTGTGTTTTTGTTTGTTTGTTTGTTTGAGATGGAGTCTTGCTCTATCACCCAGGCTGGAGTGCAACGGCACAACCTCAGCTCACTGCAACCTCCGCCTCCCGGGTTCAAGCGATTCTCCTGCCTCAGCCTCCTGAGTAGCTGGAACTATAGGCACACGCCACCACACCCAACTAATTTTTGCACTTCTAGTAGAGATGGGGTTTCACCATGTTGGTCAGGCTGGTCTTGAATTCCTGACCTCGAGATCTGCCTGCCTCATCCTCCCAAAGGGCTGGGATTACAGGTGTGAGCCACCACACCCAGTCAGCCTACACTGTCAATGATTTCAATAGTATATGTCAGTGTCTAGAATAGTACTAGACAATAGTACTAGACAAATAGTACTGGTACAAGCATACAACAGGTGCTCACTAAATGCTATTTTCCTTATTATCTCCCAAGAGATAATATATGAAGTAGCAGAAGTTCCACAACAACATAAATGACTTTTTCAGAACTCACAGTGAAAGCCACAGTCGACACTGGAATGTATCAATTCTAACCACATACCCATCTTAACAAAGCTTAGAAAAATGTATTATTTATTATAGATTATTCTGAAGTGACACATGGAGAATGATGAATAGACTAATTCAAATGTTATTCAAAATTCTGAATTTTAACTGGGGATGAAATCTAAGTGAAAAACAAATACCTCACCTGCCCCTTGCTTCTTGCATTCGTCACCAAAAGTGGCATCTGCCCTGCTCTCTGGCTGTGCTTGCTGCAGCTGCCTGGGAAGAAAAATGTTCCCAGGTACTCAAGGCCTCCAGTGGACTCAGTCATTGGATGAGCAAGTAACTTAGGTGGGGAGCCAGGCCACCCTTCAGCTGCACAGGAAGCCAGAATTTGGAGCTCCTTATCCAGGCCAGTGATCTTCAACTGTGGCCCAATTAAGAGGACCACCTAGGAAGCTGATGTATTGCTCCAAAGCAATAGATTCTTGTTTGATTGGTCTGAGGAAAGGCCCAGGCACAGGTATGTTTTAAAAGCTCTCCCTGTGACTGTAATGGCAGCCGAGATGACAACTTGTCTAAGCAGTGGGTTGGGATGTTGTAAGAATGAACTCTATGAGGTCCCAACACAGTGAGAAGCCTTGGAGGGACAGGAAGAGAGACAATAAATACTGGTCCTAGAGGATGAAGAACAATTTGGAAGGTTGAAGGTGGCCTTGACCCCAAAATGGAGATTGTAATACCTTGCAGGGTCTTTCGCCCTGACCAAATAAAGAATTACAGACTATTCCTTCAAGATTCTCATTGGTACTTTTCCCTTCATTTTATCAGTACTATTAAACTTCTGCAAAAATCCCAGTGGCAGCAAATGACTGTAGCAAAAGAAGCTTAGCACAATTTTTTTAAAGTGTGAAATGAAAAAAATAATATCAGCAGTCTCGTTTTCTGGGACAAGATTACAAGGGCCACCAATCCTGCTAGAGTAAGGTGCAAGTGGGACGCATCACTTTGATGGGGTCAGAGTGGAATTTCTCCCACTGGTGCCATGCAGAATGATTAATTTATTATGGAGATCTAAAAGCTTAACTGAATGCTACCCTGAGATGGAGTACTAGATCATTATATTGTTCCTACATATTTTATTAACTGTAGATGACTCTTGATTTTCCACTGACATGTTATGCTTGTGACACCCAGATTCAAATAGAAATAGAAAGTGCATTCCAAAGACAAACAAAAATACAATTAGATTTTCGATTTCACAGTTCCCTTCTCTTAGCAGAGGTAATTGAAAATCCACTATTTTCATGTGGTTCCAATGGGTCAATTGGAAGAGCAACACAGCAGCCACTAATCCCCCTGAATAAAAGACCAATCCTTCTTAAATTTGCACTGGTTACAGAAATTGCATGCATTTAGGACACTACGGATATCACAAACTTTCAAGTATAAACTTCAATTTAAAAAAAAATATGCAAGACAGACATTGATGTAAAACCCAAAACTATAAAAACCCTAGAAGAAAATCTAGGCACTACCATTCACGACATGGCACAGGCAAAGATTTCATGACAAAAACATCAAAAGCAATTGCAACAAAAACAAAAATTGACAAATGGAAATAAACTAGAGAGCTGCACAGCAAAAGAAACTATCATCAGAGTGAACAGCCAACCTACAGAATGGGAGAAAATTTTTGCAATCTATCCATTTGACAAAAGTATAATATCCAGAGTCTACAAGTAATTTAAATGAATTTACAAGAAGAAACAATAAATAACCCCATTAAAAAGTGGGCAAAGGACATGAACAGACACTTCTCAAAAGAAGACATTTATGCAGCCTACAAACATATGGCAAAAAGCTCAAAATCACTGATCATTAGAGAAATGCAAATCAAAGCACAATGAGATACCATTTCATGCCAGTTAGAATGGCCATTATTAAAAAGTCAAGAAACAACAGATGCTGGTGAGGCTGCAGAGAAATCAGAACACTTTTACATTGTTGGTGGGCATGCAAATTAGTTCAACCATTGGGGAAGACAGTATGGCGATTCCTCAAAGACCTAGATCCAGAAATACCATTTGACTCAGCAATCCCATTACTGGATATATACCCAAAGGAATATAAATTATTTTATTATAAACATACATGCACATATATGCTCATTGCAGCACTATTCACAATAGCAAAGACATAGAGTCAACCCAAATGCCCATCAATGATAGACTGGATAAAGAAAATCTGGTACATATATACCGTGGAATACTATGCAGCCATAAAAAGGAATGAGATGTCTTTTGCAGGCATGTGGATGGAGCTGGAAGCCATCATCCTCGGCAAACTAATGCATGAACAGAAAACCAAACACCACATGTTCTCACTCATAAGTAGGTGTTGAATATTGAGAATACGTGGATACAGGGAGGGTAACAATACACACTGGGGCCTGTTGGGGGTGGGCAGGGGTAGGGAGAGCATCAGGAAAAACAGCTAATGCATGCTGGGTTTAATACTTAGATGATGAGTTGATAGGTGCAGCAAACCATCAGGACACGCATGTACCTGTATAACAAACTTGCACATCCTGCACATATTATACCCTGGAACTAAAATAAAATAAAAAGACAGACATTGACTTTTAGATGGAGCAGAAGAAAATGCTGATGGGGTGGAAATACTACAAGATAGCAAAGCTGCCATAAAAAATAGAACTGAACATGCACACAACAGAACTTGGGTGAAGGTATGCCTTATTTAATTCCAAATATATTTATATATGTAAGATCTGGTCATTAATTTCCACATGCTAGAATCTCACTCTTGCAGATTTTGTATATTCTCCCCACATACTCTGACTTCCAACTCTTTCCCTTCTTTTCTATCTAATGTCTGTCTTCAATTCCTTCCTTATCGAGGAGGGTCAGGTAGCTAGACGATGTGGTTCACCATTTAGAAGGTTCTCTTGCTTTATTCTCAAGTCCATTGATTCACTGTCCTTTCATTGCACCTGCCTGACAAAAACCCATATCCTTATAAATCTGACTGTCTGGCTGCTTATCACCTATAACCAAGGTGCTGAGCTGTGCTGGGGAAAATAACAAACTATAGAGACTGACATAGTGTAAATTATTTGTGTCTAGTCCCTCATAGACCCCCAACAGTCCTCTGTTTTCTAGTCAGTTTTCTCCAATGTGTGCATTTCAAACCTGCCCCACTTTTCTCAACCTCAGGTCCTACCTCCTCTTCCTTTAACCTCAGCAGGTAACAGTGCCTCCTGCTTCACAAAAATAAAAGAAGACAAACTATAACCTTCTCTACTTCTTGTTATATCTACTCTCTGACCCACAGCAGACACAACTGGTGCCCTTCCCATTTTCCCTGGGGCTTCCAGGTGCTTGACGACTCTCTCTGGTATGGAAACACCCCATCGCCCTCACTCTCAGGTAGCTGTGCATTCCACACTGGCTCCAGAGCCCCAGGGGAATTCCAGCTTCAGTTACCCAAACTAGCACTGACTCGATTATATGCCCTTTATCACCTTCCCTTTCCAATCTCACATCTCAAAAAATCATCAAACTACCTGCCTTCAAATCCTCGTTTCAGAGCCTGCTTCAAAGAGAACATAAATTAAAACAGTACCGTCTTCTCCTTTCTTCCTGCCACTGTGGAAGGGTGTCCTTTCTATTCAATGCTTATTTTTCCACTTATCCTATGGATCCCATCTCCTTCCTCTTTTTCAGGGACTCCACCAGTTATCACCTCTCATTACTATGTCGTTTCTTTGCCTTGAATTCTAGTTTATTTCATATTAATTTTACATCTCAATTTTGGTTTCCTTTTCTTCTTTGATTTGTCTATTTGCCCATTTATTTATTTTCTATTTATCTGTGACCTTTTCCTTACAGAAAATATCTAGGAACCAGCATTTTTTTTCCCACCCAATCTCAGAAACTTTGTAGTTTATTATGTTAACACCTATATTAGAGATCTTTTTCTGATATTTTATGCTTTTAAATGTATTTCCTTTTGTATTTTCTCTACCTGCTTTTGCCAATTTGGTCAAGCCTCATTTACCTTACTGCCCTGATATACCTTCTGTATGGGCTGTCTGTATATGCTCACAGTATGATGAGCTTGGCTTACAGTGAGTGGGCAATTGTTGTATTGATACATTTAATCTTCTGTAAAAGTGAGAATACTCGAGTCATTGAGCCTGTCTCCCTGCCTCTATTCTCAACCCTCACCACCTTGCCATCTGCACTGCGACCAGGATGAGCTGACTAAAATGTATCTGGCCAAGTAACTCTTGGAGTTAAATGTTTCCATGATTCCCAGTCACACAACAGATAAACACCAAGCTTTGTGACATGGCTTTAGTGCTTTTCATAATCTTTCTGAGGTCATCTTTCATCATTTTTCTCTCCCACATGGCTCCTTCTCCAGGCCATGCTAATTGAGGCTTCCAAGCTTCTCCTCTTCCTGAACTGTATGTATTAATTCACTTAGAAAATATTAAACCCCCAATGTTCCCCCAGAGCCATGCCAGATGGCAGTGTCAAAATGGCAAATGATAGTAATGGTCTCTTTTTCCTAGAACTCTCAACCCAGTGGTAAGGCAGGCAAATACGAAAATAAATACAACCACAGGGCAACATATTGATAAGAGGGATCGCGATGGGAACTTGTAGGAAGCCTCTAGCCCAGACTTGAATGTTCAGGAAAGCAACAATCAAGCCAAACCCAAGTGAGGAGTAAATAGAAAATTTAACAAGCTATGCCTGTGGCTTTCTTTCCCTTGACAAGCTGACAGATTGCTAGTCATCCTTCAACATCAGGTGGCTTCCAGCAGCACTTTCCCCTACTCCCCCAAAAGAGGTGGTCACTTCCTCACCTGGGCCATTTCTATGTCCTGTACCTCTATCTCTCTGCCTCTCTACTTCTATCACATTCTCGTTCAATTGTTCTTTTCCTTGTGTTCTCCCTGACCTGGCTCCTTCCCAATCTATCCTTTACTACTCTTCCTCCAGGAAGCCTTTCATGACCTCCGTTAACCCTAGCTTAGGCAGCCCTTGTACGTGTTTCCATGACGCTTTATATTTCCTTCAGAGTACTGACTGTGTGGTGCTGCATTCATTCATTCGTCATTCCATAAATGAGTGCATATTGAGAACCTTTTTCTCTGTTCTAGTCGTATGTTCTGAACTGACAATCCAGCAGGAAATAAGTCAGGCTAAAAAATTAATCACCATCAAACACAAGTAAAAAATGCAGGGTGTCCTTTAGGGGCACATAGCCCAAGGATTTGATTCATCTTGAGAACTATGTCTCCTCCACCCCCTAGATAGGCTCTGTGAGGGCAGGCACCTGTGCGTTGTTTCTCCCTGTTTCCCCAGCACAGCATCTACTGCATCTTTGTGAAATCCATGAACACATGAAAAAATGACAGAAAAAGTGCCTGGCCGTGCTTTACAGGGATGACCAAGTCAGTCGCAGTGTCTAAGAGTGCACAAACTGAGACGTAGGCAACATCCGAAGCAGCAAATCCATCAGCAGGGCCCGGAGAGCCAATCAGTCCTCCCTGGAAGGCACTGAAAAGGAGGGGTCTGCTGTGCTCCTCTCTTTTGCCCTGAGAATGGCGGGGGTAGGTAACGAAGTCAGACAGAACGTCACCTGTAGCAACATGTCTCAGGACCAGTCCTGTGTCCTCTATTCTTCAGAGAGCAGTTACAGCCATTGCTGCCAAAAGAAACAGCTCAGCAAGGGCCAAAGGAAATGCTGTTGTCAAGCATAAGGTGGAGATATGGGAAGGAGGCAAAGTAAGACACTATGAAGATAAATGAAGCTAATTCCAGCCACAGAACCAAATCAGGTCCTGTTTCCTTCTTTTCAGCTAAAGAAATCCCCATGGTTAGACTGTCAGCTCCAATTTAGCCATTGCTCATTACCTCATCACCCATTTCCTATAATTATGTGTTGGTAGCCTCTTTTTCCTCTAATTGTAATTAGTTGTCAGATATGAAATGAGTATTGATGGTATTTTCTGCTTCTCTCTCATGGAGGTCCTTCTTTGCATATTTCCATCATCCAGGTGTTAGGACGAAGCTTTTATTTGTAAATGAGCCTTAGGTCTCACTAATCCTTTGAGATTATTAAAAACATAGGAAGGAGAGAATATATTAAAAAGGCAAAGCTGTATATTTACCCTGCAATGGAAAATTTTGTCAATTAGGCAAATAGAATTGACTCACAAAACTCTGAGCATATCTCATGCCATAGAAAAAGCTGGGAGAATTTCAATTTTCAACTATGGCTACCAATAACATAGAAGGGGCTCAGATAAGCTAAAATAAGTGGGGGAAGGCATCCCAGATCCAAGCATATATTTTCTTCTTAACTATTCATGGTGGTCATTTGCTTATTACCTCAGCCACTATTTCCCCTCTTTAGGTAAGAGTTCTTTAATTTTCTTTTGAGAATGACTCACTTCCCTACTCCCAGAATGCAGTTTGGGTGGATTTAAAGTACCCTTCCCTAGTGTCAGGGTGGGTCTTGAGAGATTGAAGTCTTTGATGATTGGCTCAGGGATGGATACACAAACCAACCAGAGCCAATGGGATGTGAGGCATGAAGCCTCTGCAGCCCTCTTGCCAATTTCAGGACAGCTTGAGAATAGAACCAACCTGCAGCTCACAGAATTCATAGTTTGCTCCCCAGATAAACCCATATGGGTCCACTGTCCAGATGAGCCTAGAAACTCTTCATGTGGGCCTAGAAATTTGTGTTTTTGCTAGAGCTGATGTTTTGACTTGCTTTGAGCTGGGTTTTCTGTTGGCTTACTGTGGAAGGTTTCTGATTCATTCATACTCAATAGGCCTGAAAAGAACTGAGACTTTATTTCTTCTTCGTCCATCTGAGGCCCTTAAGGCATTCCTATGAATGTCTGCACAGTCATCCTCAGTGCGTTGCCCCTGGAGGGTCATTCAGCCATGTACACTGCACTTTCACAGATGACTGCCTGCAGCCCTGTGCTCTCCTCATCTGGGCATACCAGAGGCAAGCACAGGCACAGCCCCACCCCACTGGCAGACAGGACTCAAATGATTTCTCCATTTTTTGCCTCACTCTGTTAGATAAGCTTAATTGCATTATTGATTGAAATTACAAAACTTTCATTTGGGTTTTTATGCTGCACAGAGTTTAGAAAAATAATCTTTATATAAATATAGAATGCACAGGCAAACCCAAGGTAAACAATATGAATACACTTGTACATACACAAGATGTGCCTTAGTCAGGCTGCTGCTTACAGTGCAGGAACTATGGGGACCTCATGAAACCTTTAGGGCAGTGTGCAAAGGAGGGAAAGGCAGGCATTAGGAGCTTCACTGATGATGTCCACACAAAAACCAAAATGCCTGCACTCAATTGCATCCTTACTTTGAAATCTCTCATGCGGAAAGCACACCTGATCGTGGGCCAAAAGACATGGATTCCGGTCCCCATTCTGTCTGTGGAGCTTTCATAAGTCATTGTCTACTCTAACTCTGGAGATGGATGCCAGGAGTCATTCAGGTTCTGACATTTTTTAGCTCAAAAGTAAAGACATTTTCACCAAGCTGCCAACCCAGAGTCATGCCGAACCTAATCATGACATCACCTGACTATTGTCTGAATGTGAGAGATGCAAGGGGCCCTACACATTTGGTGCAGCCATTCTCATTTCAAGAAGGAAGCGCAAGTTCAGGACATGAAGAAATGTGGGTGACAGCAGTGGCTGTGTGTGTGCTTGGAGGCTGGAAGTAGATGGGCCATAAGGGACGAGGCTGCTAGTGGAAGGAGGAGGGATAGAAAATGTGGGAGTCTGCTGTCTCTAACACTGGCCTTGAATAAGACATATCGCCTCTTCCTGACCCTGTTTTCTCATAATGGAGCTGGTGGCTGGAAGGACTAATTTTCCCTCTCATGGATGTGATGCTCTTTAGTGAGATCGTCTTTATAAATGATTAATTTCAGCAAATTGCCCACATCTGGGCCTAGAGAGGACATTTTTGTCCCCCATTACTAATGGTTTTGAAGCCATTTGTTTCATTTTAGAATCACAGGCTGGCAAATGAGGGCTACTTATCCCTTTGCGGCTGCATGGAGAGAGATGAGGTGTGTGTGTGCATGCATGCACATGGGTTGTTTGCATGCCCAGATTGTTGAATAAACCCCTCTGTGTACAGACCCTCCTATTTTCTCTCCTCAAGTTCTCCCCTAAGCCTCAACTCTGACAGCGTGTGAAATATCAGGTTGCCACACTCCTACCTAAGCTATATTGTCACTCCTAATAGACTCCTGGGAGCAGAGGCAAAACCATGTGGCCAGCAGTCCCTGCTGATTCAGAGGGCAACCACTTGTCAGCAATTTTCTTTCTTTCTTCCTTTCTTTCTTTTCTTTCTTCCTGTCTTTCTCTTTCTTTCTCTTTCTTTTTGTCAGCAATTCTTAAGAAGGATTTTATCCATAAAAGTAGGAAACTAGGAAGAAATATTTTTGGACGATTTTGGAAAAATACAAAGGTCTGCTCATTTTTAATGTGTATGCATCATGACATTTATTCAAGTTAGACTTTCCAGAAAGAGCGACATGCCTAAAACACTCTTGTATGTTTAATATTCATACACCATTTAAACTCTGTGGGTATTCTGGAGTTAAGATAGTTCACACTGTTTGTGTTATGCAGAAAAATTGGTAAACTCTTTCAGGGAAAGCTTGCATTTTAAAACCACCTCTCAAGTGTCCTCGGAGGCACTTCATAAATATTTATTATTGCTGCTCTTATGTTGTTATAATAGGTGAGCTAGCTAGTTTATATCGGCCTAAGCAACAAGAATGGGAATCATGAAGGGTGTCATAAAAATAATACCATCCATGTTAAATATTTAATGTCGTGTTCTCCTAGTGTCAAAATATTTAGTGCAGTGAGAGCATCACTAAGGCAGAGGGAGATGAGCCAGGACTACATTCTGCACATATGAATGCATTAAAAAGAAGCCCACACAGTTTATTCTTAAGATTCACTGCTTTTGCTCTAGAAAGTTCTCTTGGTTAGGGAGGGGCATAGGGCAAGACTGGCACCCAGATGGCAGGAGTCGAATGGCAGGGAAGCCAGCTCACCCCACCTGCCCTGAGGCCAGCCCTAAGCAGGGCAGGTTCTCCTCTTTGGAGGCTTTCCAGTCCAGTTGGAAATGCCTCAGGCCAGCTCCCAGGCCTAGATCTGGGGGTGGCTGCTACCACGTAGATAAGAATCATGGCTGCTGGCACTGGGTACCCTAGATATCAGTTCACACATTTTTCTATCTTAATCCATCCAGATAAGACAATGTATTCCAACCCTGATACTGCCTCAGAACCGTCAGGGCAGCATTTTAAAAACACATGCATGTGGAGCTCCTTATTCAAAAGGTCTAGGTTGAGACGAGATTATCTGAATTTTAAATTAAACAGGTAACTCCAATGTGCAGCCAGAGTTGAGAAGAAACACCTTTTGAGAGACTCATATAAGTCCTCCAAGGTGTTAAGAAGTATTTTACTTTATGACTTTATTTCTTCAAGGACAAAGCATGAAGCAGCTGCCTAAAAGGACATAGAACATTTCCTTGGAATCAGTTTGCATTCCCTAGGAATTAAAGCCTTGAGGATGTATGAAACAGGGACCCAAAGGCATGGGGGTGTTCTTTCTCTCCTTCACTGCTTAGGTCCAGATGAAACCCTATCTGACAGGGCTGCTTTTATTGTCCTCTTGATCTGCGAACAGCCCAGGAAAGCTCCATTTGAATGACAGTATTTTACATTAGGTTCAATATGTGCTCAGCTGAAAAATGAGCAAGTGACCACATTCCTCCTCACTTGGGTTTTCCATATCTTCCTACCTATATCACTTACAAATACTTTGTTTGGCCACATACACTTGCATGATGTTTTGAAAAAAAAAAATCAACAAAATCACCCCTCAGGGTTCTCCAGAGAAACAGAACCAATAGGGTGTGTGTGTGTGTGTGTGTGTGTGTGTGTGTGTGTGTGTGTGTGTGTGTAGAGAGAGAGAGAGACAGAGAGAGATGTATTATAAGGAATTGGCTCATGTGATTATGGAGGCCAAGAAATCCCAAGATCTGCAGTTGGCAAGTTAGAGACTCAAAGGAGCTAATGGTATAATTCTACTCCGAAAGTTGGCAGCCTTCAAGATCCAAGAAGGCTGATGTTTCAGTTTGAGTCTGAAGGCAAGAAAAGATCAATGTTCCAGCTTGAAATGGTCAGGCAGGAATTCCCTCTTATTCACAGGAGGGCAAGTATTTTTGTTTTATTCAGGCCTTCAACTGATTGGGAAAGGGCTACCCACATTAGGGAGGGCAGTCGGCTTTAGTCAGTCTGTAAGTTCAAATGTTAATCTCATTCTAAAACACCCTCATAGGTGCACCCAAAATAAAATTTGACTCAATATCTGGACATTCCATGGCTCAGTCAAGTTGACACATCAAATTAACCATGATGTGCCCTTTTTCTTGCAGACACCTTGCCTTCTGGGAAGCATGCCCATTCCAGAGTGAATGTTGGAAGGTAAAGTCAGCCCCTTTCAAGCACACACAGGTGAGCTGGACATTGTGGTGTGTTACCTCCCATGGAATGAATCAGACCGGCCTACTGCTCCTAATGTGAGACTTTTGGAGCAAGTCAGTGTGGGCAGATGCTCTTTTCTAACTGTAGAAGCAAGAGCCCTGATTCAACAGCTCTGGGTCTAAACCCAGCCTAGATCCCATGTCATCTGCTTATGTGGTAGGTTCCCCAGTCTCCAACCCTCTTTTAGGACAATCCCTGATGCTAGGCCTCTCTCTATTTCCACTCCCTACCCCACACTTCTGTCTCTTCATTGATATGCCACTGGAGGAAGTCAAAGAACTGGGCTAGGCCTCAGCAATTCATGATTTCTGACTTCAGCTGGATCCTCGCTATTACTCAGTGGACCTTTTGTCATTTCTTAGCAATTGATCGTCTCTCCAGTCATTCACTCAAAAATATTTTTGAATACCTGCTACTAGCCAGATAGTGTAATCTTCTAAAGGTACAATAGGAGTGTAGAAAAATAGGCAATCTCTGCTCTCATGGAGCATACAGTCAGGCAGACACCATGAGCCAGATGTCCTAAACCTATCTAAACACCTCAGTCCTCTGTGTTTCCAGGTGATCTCAATGACAATCATAGGGTCATTACTGTGAGAAGTTCCTGGGTCTGTATTTCCAGCCTAGAGATCTCCACAGAGTTCCCCTTGTTCTCTAGATGTCTGAAGCTGGGAGGTCACAAGCTCTCTAGTCACTACTCCCCAATAGTGCTGTCTGCCCTCACAGCTCCCTCCTGTGTCTCCTGTCTCTGAGATTTCAGCTCATCCACCCCCATGCCCAATCCAGGAGTCTGGGCATCCTCCTCCACTCAGGAAGACCTCCTATTCTGTATCCAGAGATCACCAGTCCTATTCATTCTTTCTCCTAATCACCTCCTTCCTTTACATCTTTCATACCACTGCCTCATCATCAACTCCTAATTAATTTCCCTGCCTCCAGCCTCAACACTGTTCCCTCTGTTATAGCCTTCATGTTGCTTCTAATACCTTTGATCACATCTTATTCCTGACGCAAGGTTTTCAATGGCTTATCACAAGCTTGAGCAAGGTTTTGATAACTGTTTTTGGCATAGGATGAATTTTTTTTTCCAAAATGTAATATGAAGCACTAAAAAGGAATGAACTATCAAACTATGAAAAGACATGGAAGAATCTTAAATGCATATTACTAAGTGAAATAAGCCAATGTGAATAGGCTACATACTATATGATTCAACTATATGACATTCTGGAAAAGGCAAAACTATGCGGACAGTAAAAAGATAGTGATTTCCAGGAGTTAGAGGAGAGGGAGGGATGAACAGGCAAGACAGAGGATTTTTTAGAGCAGTGAAACTATTCTGTATGATACTATAATGGTAGATACAAGTCATTATACATTTGTCAAAACCCATAGAGTGTACAACACCAATAGTGAACGCTAATGTAAACTATGGACTTTGATTGATAATGTTGTGGCACTGTAGGTTCATCAGAGGTAACAAATGTGCCACTCTGGTGAAGGATGCTGATAATGAGGGAGGTTATGCATGTACAGGGATAGGGGTATATGGGAATTCCCTGTGCTTTTTGCTCAGTTTTGTTGAAAACTTAAAACTGCATTAAAACATAGTCTATTTTTTAAAAATAATAATAATAATATGAGGAAAAAGTGGGCCGCTTTGATGGAAGCTGTGGCAGGTGGAAGGAAGAGAATGGAGAGAGATGGAGCCTTTGCTCCTCCTTGTCCCCGAAGTGTTTGTTGAGACCTGGGGACCTTTGGATTTGAAGGAATTCCAGAGACATAGAGGACAAGAGCTAAATGGCTTAGCAAGGCAAACAAGGGTTCTCATAATCAGACCTAGCTTTCTTTCCAGGCTCATTTCTTGCTGTTCCCCAATACCTTGTACTCATAATATTCTATACCTGTAACCCGTTTCCCCAAGTACCTCCCCTCGGTGGAGTCTCCCTCTGGAGTCGCCGTTGCTTGCATTGCTTCCTGTCTTCAACCTCTTGCCCTCCCTCTCCACTTGACTTCTCTCTTCAAGTGTCACGCCAAGTGGCAACCCCTGTTCCCCCATCAAGCTATCCCAAATCTCCCAGGAGACCTTGTTCACGCTTCACTTGCCCTGTACTCTCCATTACGGCATCTGTCAGATATATTATCAGTTTGTTTTTTTGCAAGCCTAACTCCCACTACACTATGATAAATCTGAGGGCAGGCTCCATGCTCTTGTCCTTGTATCTCCTGTAACCAATGTCTGGCTTCATAAATATTTGCTTAAGATGAATAAATGAATGAGTGAATTAATGTAAATTCTACCACTTTTCTCTCATAAGACAGTTCCACCTCCTATTAGATTGGGGTGAGTTTGGTCACTCTGAGTTTATTCCTTTCCCATGAGTTTTTTGACTTCAAGTCTTGACAATAATGGGCAGTATATTTACAGAACAGGCCAGCCACAGCAACCCACAGGTAGGATTGGCCACATAATATTAATATTTTTTTCCCATTTCTCTCCTTGGCAGGGCTGTGTTCTTTCAGATGTACCATCAGTTCACTCTCAAGTTACTTCACCTTTCTACTCCCATTTACACATTTGCTCTTAGTTCACCAAAAGGAAAATCGGCAGGGCAAGGAATTTCCAGCTGCTCCTTCTCTGGTAGAGAAGAAAGTCAGAATTGTTAGCTTTAACTATCACTTTTAGAGTATTTCAAGAAAAGAATCTGTAGCTTTCTGATTTCCTGGCAGTTTTACTACTTAATTTCTAAGGCCTCAGTTGAACATGGGTCGTGACTTAGCTGACATTCTAAGCCTACAGCAGTAAACCCAGCTCCATTTGGATTTGACAGCTGGGGTCTGCAGAGCCTGACAAATTATCTAAGGCTGGTGCATTATTTCTTTCTATGAATTTCTTGTCTCCTCTGGCTGATAAAGGCAGTTCAAAAAAGTTCTCAAAGAGTGCTTATTCAAGTTGTCAAGCTTTGTCACCTGTTTTGAATGAAGCAAGTCAGCCCCATGAACTTCCTTGTTTCCTATTTTTCATACAGTGTCTTATTACAAGTGTTCAGACTCTTGAAAAAACTTGAAGCTCAAATCAGAACTTGCTGCTCCTGAATCAAGCCTGTTTCAAAGTTCACTAAAATACCTGCAGCTCATACACAGTCTGCAGTTTTAAAGAAAACAAAAATCAACAAAACTGGAGACTGGCCTCTGGAGACTGGGATTGCACGAGCACCTAATATCTTACTGTCTTAAGGGCTTTCAGCTGCGTTTTCTGTGTACTTAATGACTAAACTATTTTCCACCGTAGATACAAGCTTGTAAATAGTTGGCCAATGCTTTTTCACTACATATATTTCTTACTTTACATTAATAGGTAGTTCCTTTCAATAATGAATACTGAACAGTTATTTACTGTAAAGATATTCTTTAAAAAAAAAAAAAAACAAAATCTAAGGTCAGAGTGTCCCTGGTAATGAATCTCCAGGGTCTTTCAAATATGAGTAAATAGTAACAATATCAGAGCCATAAATTAAGCAAATGTCAAATTACCTTAGACTTATGGTGAACAAATACTGCCTTCACCTCCCAAGTCAGATTATTAGGAAGAATCAGAAAAATTCAGACATTGATGGCTTTCAGTGTCTTTGAAATACCCCCTCACACATGCCAGCTCTGAGTCTCACACATCATCAGGACCCTCATGTTGTAGTTACTGACCCACTCTGGTCACTCCCTCTCATTCTTTGAAACTTTTAGCTCACTTCTCACTGCCACTCTCCAATGTTAGTTTTGCTGTACTTTTTAGTGAGTTCAGTGACCCCAAAGATGATCTTCCCTGCACCTTCACCTCCAAGTTTCTTAACCTTCTCTCCTTCACTGATCTTGTCTTCGATACAACCTCCACCATTCTCTCCCAATGGACACACCATAGACTATGTCACTAACAATAACTGAAACCCTCTATAACCCCAATTTCAAATGTTTCCCTTTTCAACCACTTTCTATCCTTCCAACCACTGTTTCTAATGTTTTTGCTTCAACAATTCTTTGGTCCCTCTGGGATATATACTTTACTAATCCTATCCAGTTTTCACAGTCCCTCAGCTCCCTCATTTTAGCTCCTGGCTCATTTTCCTGACTCTAGTCCTCATTTTCCTTTCTATTCAGTTTAAATGCCAACTCTACCATTAAAATAACTGCCCAACACAAGCCCTCAGCATCTTTGCCCTCTTTTTATCATCTTATTTAAAAAAACAAAAACCACCTGAACTTGCACAGCTGAACATGTCTAGAAGAAAAACACGTAACTATGGACATGGTCTCACTTCAAATTTAATCATACTGATCTTAAGCTGATCCTTAATGCTGTCTTGTCACTGTGTGGCCTAGCCCTGGTCAATTCACTCTTCTTCTGTCCTGCATGTCTTCTCTCCAAACTTCTAACACTTCCTTCTCATCCTCACTAACAGCTGATGACTTTGCTTCTGATTCCCACTGAGAATATAAAAGCAATAGAAGAGAACTTTGACAAAATACCTCCCCCTCCTCCACTCCACCCCATCAATCGCCCTACTAGCCTCAAAGCCCATGTACTCTGCCTTCTTTCATGTACTCTCTCCTTGTGTTCTTCTCATGTCCTCAAGAAATCATTCCAGATATTCTTCTCTCTTCTTCTTCTGCATCATTTTTTCCTCTCAAAAGGATTTCCCCATAAGTATATAAATATGTGGTCATTTCTTCCACGTGCAAAAGCAACCTCTCTGATCCCACTTGTCTGCTCAGTGCCACTCCATTTCTCTGCTTTTCTTTATAGCAATCATCATCCAAAAGAGTAGCCTTCAGCTTGTCTCTTTCCATTCTCCCAGGGGACCATTCCAATTATGCTTTAAACTCTACCATTCCACCCAAACAGACCTTGTAAAAGTCATTGATGGCCTCCATGTTGCTGAACCCAATGGTCAATTCTTGGTCCCCATCTTGCTTGATGCATGAGTACCACTTGACGGGACTGGTCACTCCATCCTCCTTGAAATGCTCACCTGGATTCCAGGACTCCATTTTTTTCTGATTTTTCTCCTGCTGCCCTGGTTGCTTTATTTTCAGCTTTCTTTGGCTCCTCCTCACTTTCTCGATTTCTTAATGTTGGATTTCCTAGGTCTTAGACCATGTGCCTCTGTTTTCTATTCTGTCTATATGCACACCCTTAGTGCTCTCATCCAGGATCCGGGCTTAAACAGCAACTACTTGCTGATGACTCCCAAGTTAATATATCTAGCTCTCCTTTCTAAATTGGAGTCATATATCTATTTGCATACTTGACAATTTTTATTGCAGGCCTAATAGATATCTCAAACTTAGTATGTCCCAAATCAATCTCCTAATCTCCCTAAATTTCTCTCTCATTTTTGTAGCTCATTTACTCGTACTTCATCCTTTCTGTCGCTCAGGCAAAAAATCCTTAGAGTCATTTTTGACTTTTCTCTTTTCTGTCATCTTCCACATAGAACCCAACAGAAAATCTTTCAGGTTTTACCTTGAAAACATAGCCACAATCTGACCACTCCTCACTACTTCCTCAGTTACCATCCTGGTCTAGACTTAGGTCACAGAACAGCTCTGATTTGTGTTGAATAGTGGGAATGCCAAGGCTGCCTTTTCCTGGGCCTAAGGGATATCTGGAGGCCTCAATCCTCCCCAAGTCTCACAGTCAGATTCCACGACTTCAGATTCATCTTTATGCTGTTAGAATTGCCATCTCTATTTAATCCTCTTCAAATATTGACTGGGAGGAATAACAATCTTTATTTATTAATGCATATTAATGTATGTGTGTTTGTGTGTATCTCACCTTGCCCCCCCAAATATTTAAGGCAGATTATAAAATTATATAAAATGCATAATAATAATATAGAAAAGTGAGGAAATTAGGCAAAGGGAAAACAAGGATAGGTAGAAAAAATTCAGGTGAATTGAGGGAGTGGTGAACTGAACCTATAAAATGCATGCCATGCAGTCCTTCATGCTTACTAAATGGGAGTGACGCATGAGTCCCTTTCTCTGAGGTGTGCTTTAGCATCAGGTTGCCTTATGCTCGACGGGCCCCTGTAAGGAATCATGAACATGGTGGCTCCCTGGGAGAGGGTCATGATGGGAAGAGAAAGGCTCAAAGGAGAAGTGGGGCAATACTGGCCAGGAAGCCTCCTCCTCATCTGAGACCAGGTCCTGGCCTGGACCACAGTCACTCCCTGGTGCCCTCCCCAGTCTCCCACCTTCCAGCCCACTCCCATGCCACACCCTCAGTACTTACCAAGACCCAAGCAAGAAACTCTGAGTCCTGATTTTCCAAGATTCCTATAATAAAAACAAAGCAACACTTGATCAGCATTTCCTCAGGTGAAATTGTACATGCATAAGTGGATATTGTATCTCCCTTTTGGCATGATTCTTAACGAGTCCTGATAGAGGCAGAGCCACAGATGCCAGCATATCGTCTTGAGACAAGTCTCCCTTGCATGGCCACTCAGGCACCAGGAAGCTCAAAATCTGTTCAGGTGCAGCAAAGAAATTGTCCCTCACAGAACACAGCTTCTCAGTCTCATATTGTCTTCTTTATTAACTTGTTTACCCATTTATTGGCTTTCTCTCTCCTTCTAGAATGTGAGTTTCTTGATGGTAAACTTCTTTACCTTATTCACCAACCATTCATTCATTATTTGTCAACTGACCACTTCTCACTACTTCCTCAGTTACCACCCTGGTCTAGACTTAGGTCACAGAACAGTTCTGATTTGTGTCGAATGGCCTGACACACAGCAGAGCCTTAATAAATATTTTTGACTTATTGACTAACAAACTGACTTCTAAGACAGAATATTACTTCTAATGGATGTGAATTATTTAAATAACAAACTCAAAACTATCTTTTAGGATATTTTAACTATATCCTATATTTAATATATTATAATACATAGATATGTATTTAACTATATTGTGTGTGTGTGTGTGTGTGTGTGTAATTCAAGATTACATAAAGTTACCATGGGAACATCAGATAGTTCTTTATTCCCAAAAGTTTAAGGAAAAGAAATATATTTTTGCATTCTAAATAAGGATAGAACTAGGAGCTCTAGTATGCATTTGCCTATAAGTCTTTGTGGAAATCCAGACTCAATCCATTTTTCTGTCTTCTGACTAGCAGCTGTTAGAGAAGAAAACAAATTCTCAGAGACAGGGTGCCTCATAGCATTAGTGTAAGGGTCCAAAGTGAGCAGGTGAAGCTGAAATAATTGTAACATTGTAGAAAAGTGCACCCTTATTCTCTGATAAGAGGCTCTCATAAAAATACAATTTCCCTTCTTGCTCCCACACCAAAGGAAACAACACAAATAAAACTTCCAAATCAGTGGCACAGCTGAACTATTCCAAGTTCTCCCTTGATTCGTCATCAGTTTTGGTTTCTTTAGACTTAGCAATTTGTACTCCCATTTTTGCATCACATGTTTTTCCTCTGCTTATTAACGTTGTCTATAAAATGCCACCTAAGCAACGCATTCAATTGCACGAGATAATAAAAAATGCATAAAAATGCAAAGAGTTGAAAGACTCAGGCTTTTGATCCGTTGTCACAACTAGTTGGGTGACCTTGTAGAAATTGCTCCCTTTTTTTTCTGAGGTTCAGTTTCTTCATTCGGAAGACGTAGTGTTGATGTCTATGCCATTTGCGTAGCATCACAGTTTGTAGGGCCAGAGCGTGAGAATGTGTGCTAAAGTGTTACACTGTAAACAAATGCAAGGCATAGCGATTTCTGGTGCTTTCTGACTCCTACCCTCCAACAGACATGGTGCTAAATTTTCTGATATGAATTGGACATGTCCAACTGGAAGAAAACTGTTGCATAAAGATGCATGTGGACAAAATTTTGAACCACTAAATAGGAGAAAAATAATTGGATTGCTCCAGTGAAAATAATTTTTATAAGAAATTGTTCATTTAGTAGTTTTTCAGAAATCAATAGATATACAGACAAAAGACTTTTCTTGGTAGTCCAAAAGTCTACTGATTTTAAAGGGTAGGAATCTAGAGCAAATGCTATATTGTAGCCAGAATTTTTTTAAGAAGTCATAGAGATACAGAGAAGAACAAGGCATGGTCTTGTACCCTCAAGGAGTTTAGAGTCCAGTGAGTGACACAGAAAAACCAACATTTAATTCCAGTAACATGGGATACATCCTACAGTGGAGATCTTTGGGAACACGTGAGGTGGCAGCTTCCTCAGGCTTATATTTGCATAACTTTGTGGGTACCATGAAGAAAAGGATCTAGAAAAGGGTTTTCATGTATTTTTAATGTCTTTCAGTAGGGAGAAGTGACTTGTAGAAAACTCTATAGAGCAAGACAGTTCTAAGGATAAGTCTCTATAGCTCAGATATTTTTCTTTTCTTTTTTTTTTTTTTTTTTTTTTTGAGACGGAGTCTTGCTCTGTCACCCAGGCTGGAGTGAAGTGGCGCAATGGCTCACTGCAAGCTCTGCCTCCCGGGTTCATGCCATTCTCCTCATTCATGCCATTCACCTCAGCCTCCCGTGTAGCTGGGACTACAGGCACCCGCCACCATGCCTGGCTAATTTTTTGTATTTTTAGTAGAGATGGGGTTTCACCGTGTTAGCCAGGATGGTCTCGATCTCCTGACCTCGTGATCCGCCTGCCTCAGCCTCCCAAAGTGCTGGGATTACAGGCGTGAGCCACCGCGCCCGGCCAGTTTAGAGATTTTTCTAACAAACTCAAATAAGGCAAAGTTATATCACTGGGTACTTGGCAACATCTCAGCACCCATTTTCCTTATGGAAGTCCTATTTTCCTTATGGCAGCAACTGAAGATAATGATCACTCTGTTATGGGTTTTGAAGACCAAACATGAGAACTGTCAGCAAAAACAAACTGCAAACTAGCAAGTGCTAATGGCCCATTTGCTTGCCACTGCTGTTTAAACACCCAAGATGGCCTTTCTGGGCCTTACAAGATTTTAAAATGTATGAAAAGTTCAATTATAGACTAATACTGCTATAGTGGTGATAGGTCCTCACCTTGAGCCTTGATATTTTTGTTTCCCTTAACTCTTTAATACTTTTAAATCTTTTTCTAAATACCCTCATCCTCTAGAGAGAACAGTTATGAAATTCAGGTGGTCACTTTTAAAGTTAGAGGCATTTTCTCTGCATGAGATATATCTGGGTCTCTATGTGCATTGCCCTAACTTTGTCCAGATGTAAGTCTCTTTGTGAGACATGTACCACTTAAGGCACTACCAACACAGGATGGTGCCACTAACTTTGCAGCTGGAGAAGGTAGGAGGAACTGGCTATCTCCAATTCAGGGCATGAAATCCCAACACGATTTCTGCTATTCCAAATGGCACATCTGCATCCTCCTGTCTCTATCCATGTTTGTGCAGTACTAAGTGAAGATGTAGCTATTGTCCAGTTACTCTAAGCCACTTAAGATCTGCTGCATAATAGAAGCCCAAATACTTGACACATTTGATCTAATGAGTTCAGTAGCTTGTGTGGCTTTAACATCAAATAATGACCAAGTTTACTAATCATGCTGGGCTATAACACATACCCTGGAACCTTCATCTCACTTGTGTAGAATTTTCACAAATACCTCATAATCTTATGTGACATTGTGCAGAAAAACAACTTTATATAATATTATTCTATTTCTTAATTCCTCAGTGTTCCCATAAGTGAGGCTACATAAAAATTCTGTAAGCACATCAAACTGCCAATTAGAATGAATTATTTTTCCATTTGATTCAAAATTATTTCACTGCACAGGTTTAACTATTTTATCTGTGTCAGATATATCAGAAACAAGTCTCACCATGTTCATTTTTAGTATCTGCTCCTGTTCAACTCAAAAGCTCCTCTTTCTCAGGTGAACCTGAACTGCTCTGCTGTTAATATTAGAAACAAATGACATCAATGTGGAGGCACAGAACACTAAGTTTTGTCAGTCAAATTTTGGAAATCCTACAGCGTCAGTAAAGAGTTATGTGGAGAAGGGATATAGCTTCTTGAGAGCTCAAAGGTTGTGATTCCCCTTTCTTTCTGAAGGCAGACTCTCCACTCAGTGAATACATGGCTGACCTTATTTCAGGATAGTGATTTGTTCCATGGCAGAGGCATTGAATGTAATTCCTAGCCTCACTTTATGGAGCATCCACCAGGCTTTTTTTTTGCTTTTAAGGCAATACTGGAGTAGTGAGAACTGAAATCAAGCATCACTTAGGCTCAGTATTGCAGGCCACTCTGATGCTCACAGTTTCTTTACAAGTCAAAGAGGCCAAAAGCAGAAGATTAGTAACCCAAATTTGTTGTTTTAAATGGCTTGTTTCTCGATGTACGCATATTAGACCTCATTCACAGTTTTAAACAGCTGAGAAAAGTAGCTTGCAAAAATATGTGCCTTGCATTTGACCAAGCAGGAAGCATATGCATGGGGCAAAATCCCCGATTTAAAGGTTGACGTAATAGGGACAGCTGGAAAGCATATGCAAGGGGCTCCAGCAGCTGTGTCAGGCTGGCAGAAACAAGCTGGGTTTGACCTGGTTTTCATGTGGTCAGAGAATTACATCATTTGCTGTCTCACTCTATTTGACCATCTTTCTGATCCTTCTAAATCATACTCTGCCTTACCTGGAAGTTACTGATCAAATATGAGATTTGGGGTTTTTTTTTGTTTTTTTTTTAAGAAATGCACATTTAATAATGTACATGAGCAGAAATCATGTTCATTTGCCAGCCAGCTGGTTTTGATAGTTACAAGGTAACATACATTTTGACACCATGAAGGTGGCTACAAATAGTAATAACATTTTCTTATGAGGGCACTGTTCATCATTGTTGGCAAGTAAATAATGACTCATTTGGGATTCACCAGGCACATAAATGATTTAGCCAGGCATTCTGAGGACAGACATTGACAGGTGGCACAACAAAACTTTTATTCTTACCTTTTTAAAAATAGCAACAAAGTAGAATAGGATTCTTCCAGATTCTTTGATTTAAAAGTATAAGTCATTTGTCAATTGTAAATTCTGACTAGGTTCTTATTCATTTTCTTTGGACATATAAAACACCTGATGATCTGTATCTTTCTAGAAAAGTCTAGAGAAGTGTGGAAAAAAGAGACTTTCCTATAATTAATTAATTAGGTCAAAGGAGATGTACCAAATTTTACCTATGTACCAGGCCTCAGACTAGGCTATGAGCCTGGGCTGAGTGGCAGATAGTTGCTGCTCTCATGGAGCTTACGTCATAGGAGGGGAGACAGGTATTAAATAGATTATTTGATTATAATATTAAATAAAAGGACAGTAGGCCCTAAATACAAAATTGGAACCCTGAGAAAGCTGACCTAATATGCGTGGTTAGGAAAAGCTTCTCTAGGGAAGTAATATTTAAACTGAGATCCAAAGGAAGAATAGGAAGAAACTTAGTAAAGAGAGCAGGGATCAGCATTTCAAACAGAGTGAACAGCACGTGCAAAGGCTCAGAGACTGGAAGAAGCATGGGTAATTGAAGAACTGAAATACATTCCAGGCAATAGAGGAGGGGAGAACAAAGGGTTGAGTGGCTCTACATGAGTCTGATAAGGTGGCAGGAGCCAGATCAAACAGTGCCTTACAGATTATGTTGCAGATTTTGACCTTAATGTGGAGTAATGGAAGACGTTAGCAGGGAAAATGGGTTGAAGGGAGGAAAGAAGAGGAGCTAGATGGCTGCTTAGTTAATCCTGATGAGTAATGGTGCTATCTTGAAATTGGATTTAGTGGAGTGGAGAGGATGGGGAAGATTCCAGATATCCCCAGCAGGTAAAATCTACAGAACTTGGTATTTTGATTGAATATGAGGGTGAAAAAGGAAGAATAACAGACCATTCTCAGGTTTCTGATTTGGCCAGCTGGGTGAAGAGGGGTGCTTTTCACTGAAGTAGAGTGTTCACTGGGGACACTGGGGGAACAAGGGTTTTGATTCTTTGGGCAATCTCGTGGGGACTGAACATCCATGAGACATTCAAGGTTAATTGCCTAGAACTCAGAGTGGGAAGAGGGATTTTCTGAGTATCCAGGGTAACAGGCACCATGGGCTGGGTCAGCTGCCGAGGGAACCGACTCTGTTAGTGAAGAGGGCCCAGGATGGGGCCTTGAGGAGCTCCAGCACCACAGATGATGGAGAGGAAGCTGCATCGTCAAAGAAAATTGAGAAGGAGCGGCAAAGGTGTACGGGGAGATCAGAAAAGTGTCTGTGGAGAAGCCAAAGCAGGGGATGGTTTCAGCAGGGAGTGAGTGGGTAGCAGTGTTGAAGGCTGCCGTGAGATAGAGCACAGCGAGTGGGCTGGAGAAATTCCCTTCATGTTCAGCTTTGTGGGGATGGCTGTTGACTTCTGTGGCAGCCATTTCAGTTGTGTCACGGATGGGAAGCCAGGCTGAGTGGGCCAAGGAGAGGAAAGGTGTAGAAATGGTGTTCACCAGATGTGTGTGACCTTGGGCATGTTGCTTGGCTTTTTAAAGTCTCTTTCCTCATTCGTAAGTGGAGGTAATCATAGCACACTACTTTTGTTGACAGTTAAGTGAGAAAATATAAATGCAGTACCAGTCCTAGCATATTTCAGTGTTCAATTAGTGTTAGTTGCCTTCTGCCTTTCTTATTTCTTAGAAAAAGTGCTATTTTAAACACTGAATCTGGTTCTGGTATGGGTACAAAATCTGGTAGAAGGCTGCCTCTGTAACTTTCAAGACCCACTTCCCCGACCTAATGATCCTCTCAGTTGGCCTAATGATCTTCCAGCCTAGATAAATTTGTGCTTAGACATTGCAGATAGCCTGAATCTATTATATGTGAATTATAAGTTATTTTGCTAGAGTCACTAGAAAAAGTGGGAATGAGAGGATGAAGATAGATAAAAGAGGCGAAGAAGAAGGTGGCATTTTGGAGAAATGATAGATGTCTGAGGTGTTTAGAACTGTTTCCATGATCACCAGAGCAGGGAAAATGGAGCTGTGACATAAAGTTGTATGGATATAACCATACAAACTTGAGTGTTCTGTGGAGATGGGGCTTGAGAAGTGCCCACTCATGTCTACTTAGCCCTTAAATAAGAGCTGCTCTTTGCTTTTCCTGTCTCGAGCATCTAAGGCAGCAGAAAAGCTGGACATCAGTAACTCAAAAAGTCTTAAATCAGAAGAATCTGGAACCTCTGTCTCAAGCGCATATAATTTGCGGATACATAAACTTGAATGGAAAAAATACATCTTTATTTTTCACCACCTTTTAACTGAAAGTTAGCATATCCTTCCATTCTCAGCATAGGCAAGAAACCCCATAAGTACTCATGTTATTGTTTGTGACTTTGACACCATCAAAAACTACAGGTGTTTTTGTATCACTTCAAAGTTGCTTTGGAGACATCAAAAAATCATTTACGCTCACCATTTACACTCATTACCACTTGGAAATTGTGGTAATTGACCCATACCTAGAACTTGTTAATACATTAATAAAGAAGTGTATGTATTACTAGATCACAGATTTGGTTTTTACATATTTTGAACTATATTTCAAATTAACTGGAATCCTGTGTATTTTATGTAATGTTATTTAAAGCTCTTTCCACAAAATGAAGGGAAAGCCTTCTCTGGCATTCACTTTGTGATGAGAGCTGTAATTAGTTTTCACTGTGATGAGTTTTCAAAGGCAAAAAATCAAAAACAAAAAAAATCTGAGGTAGGACTTCTATGCCTTATGTCTTTCTTATTCCATTTGCTGTGGGTGAATACCTCACTTTCTCTTTAGAAAGCAAAGTCAGCAATGTAGCAGAGACTGAGGAATGAGCCTGACTGAGGAGGAGGGTGATATTTAAATATACACTTAATCAAAAGTAAATGCTTTCAGCCATAATGTATTAGTCTGCCTTTCATTTTCCTTGACAAAGGAACAGAAAATTAATGCCTGTTTCTCTATGTGCCATGTCTTTTACATCTGCAGTCAGAGTGCGATATATCACAGTGCACTTATGTTTATTGTGTACGAGATTATTTCCCCTTCCAGACTGAGATCCATGAGGACAGGGATTGTGTCTAAGGTGTCTGTATATTCCCACCACCTAGCACAGTGCTGGGTACATAACAGCTGTTCAGTGATGCTCACAGTGGGTGTTGTAATGCTGTTGCTTTGCTGTGGATAAAGACAGTATTGCTACTCACTTGCGACTTTCTTCTTGGCCAGGGAGGCTCTGTGGTTTGCCAGAAGACATGGGGCAGTTTAGTGCAGTGGTGAAGTATAGTGCGGTGAAGTATAGTGGTGAAGTATAGTGCGGCAGTGCCTCTATCACTTACTATCAGCAAAGCCTTGGGAAATGTATGGAACCTCTCTGTGTCCCATCTGTTACATGGGGATAATAATAGAAACTACTTCATAGGGTTGTTGTGAGGATTCAATGTGAGGGTTGCAGCATTTAAGATAGGGCTTGGCACATGGAAAATGCTCTGTAAGTGCAAGCTGTTATTAGACAAACACAGATTGAATCCAAGCTCTGCTCCTGGTACTTAGGGGCAACTCATTTCACCTTATTTCAGAAGACAGATTCCTGCCTCCATAAGTGAGTTTCTAACCCTGCTTTGAGTGGAGGAACATCGTAAACATTGTGGCCTTTCTTTTAATCGGCATAGGTGTTAGGACTTCTTCTTTTAATTTTACAAGAGGCTGGAGCTCATGAACCTGCTTAGCAGGATGCCTTCTATCCCCATTCAGACCCTTCTTGTCCCTCTACCTCTCCAGTTAACTGTGGTCACTGTTCCAATGGAAGGGCCAAGTCCCAGGTCCCAAGTGTTTGCAACCTTAGAGCTTGGGGCTGGGGTGAAACGGGGAATCCTACCATGGTCTACTCCTATGTTCAGGCTTGACTCTACTTTTTAATTCTAGTAACTCCAGCACTTTAGACCACCTGCTGGTCACCTCATCTGAATCTTCAGTGCATATTTCAAATTCAGAATGTCAGTCTGTGGGTCAGCCCCCATCGAAACAATGAAGCTCAAACCTGGATATTTTGTCTTCTTCCTCTCTTTTGGTCTCTACAGCCAGTCAGCAAATCCTGAAGAGCCAGCAAATCCAGAAGAGCCAGCTTCCTTCAGCACCACCCTGACTTCTTCACAGCCACTACTAGTGACAGATAGCTCCTGGCCTGCTCTTCTGCCTCTAGATTCAATCTTGTTCTCTCTCTCTGTTTATCTCTGATCAGCCTTAACACTTTCTTTTTATGTAGCCATTATTATTCATGCCCTGTTACCTTTCCCCGATTGCAAAGTACTCGATTGTAGACTCCAAGCCTGATTTATATTTGTCTTCCTCGTAATACTTAGCACCATGGAAGTGCAACTCAATACTTCAGTGACTAAACGAATGATCCAATAAAAGTTTGAGAAGACTTTCTTAACTCTCTGATGTGGAGCCCACAGTTAGATATTATTTTATTCTTCTTTCTTTTATGTTTAGATTGACTATTACAATTCAGTTGTCTTATTCACTGTCATAGTACAATAAGGCAAGACAGAAAGCATTCATATTTTAAAAAAGGAAATAAAACTGTCTCTCATCGAAGACATGATTGTCTATGTAGAAAAAAATCCCAAAGAATCTACAAAAATCTCCTAGAACTAATAAGTGAATTTAGCAAGTTTGTGAGATATAAGATCGAGATATAAAAGTCAATTGTATTCCTAAGAATAAATTACCGATTGGAATTCAAAATTTAAAAGAGTAATACTATTTATAATAGCACCCTCAAAATGAAATATTTGTTTATAAATTTATTAAAATATGAGCAGTCTCCATATACTAAAAACTAAAAAACATTGAAGAAAGAAATGAAAAAAGACCTAACTAAATAGAGAGGCATATCACTTTCATGGACTGCATGACTCAATATGGCTAAAATTCCCCTCAATTTGATCAAAGGACTAAATATTATCCCAATTTATATCCTAGCAAAATGCTCTGTAGACAGCAACAAAGTGATTAAAAATGTATATGGTAAGATAAAAGAACTCAGATATTCAAAACAATGTGAAAAAGAGTAAAGTTGGAGGACTCATACTATCTGATTTCAAGATTTAATATAAAGCTACAGTAATCAAGGCAGTGTGGTATATGTTAAAAGGAGTGAAGCACATATAAATGAAACAGAATAGACAGCAAGTGGAACAGAATAGACAGGTCAGAAATAGCCCCACACAAGTACAATTAACTAATTTTTGACAAAGGTACATAGGTAATTAAATGGAGAAAGGATTGTTTATTCAACAAATGGTGATGGGGCAAATGAAATAATTGTTCATATGTAAAAACACTGAACCTTGACACAAACCTCACATCTTATACAAATATTAATGAAAAGTGGATCATAGATCTAAATGTAAAATATGACACTATAAAACTTCTAGAAAAAATGGGAGAAAATATGTGTGACTTCGGGCTTGACAAAGTGTTTAGATATGGCATAAAAAGATGATCTACTAAAAAATTAAAAAATTGGACTTTATAAAAATTTAAGACTTTTGTTCTGAGAAAGATACTATTAAGAGAATGAAAAGACAAGTTACATGCTGAAAGAAAATATCTGCAAAAACTCATTTAAAAATAGCTGAAGTACTGAACAGATACTTCACCAAAGAAGATATCTGATGGCAAATAAGCATATGAAAAAAATGCTCAACACCATTAGGAAAATATACATTAAAACCATAATCAGATACCACTATATACTTATTAGAAAGTGTAAGATAACAAACAAACATACTAAGTACTGGCAAAGATACAGAGCAAATGGAATCTCATTCCATTGCTAGTTGATATGAAAAATGGTACAGCCCACTTTAAAAAACAGTTTAAAGGTTTCTTACAAAGTTCAACAATCTATACCATGTGACTCGACTATTTCATTCCTAAGTATTTATCAAAGTGAATTAAAAACTTACATTCACACAATAAAACTGTATATAAATATTCACAGAAGCTTTATTCACAAACACCAGAGGTTGAAAGTCCCCCAGATGTCTGCCAACGGATGAATGGATTAACAAATTTGAGTACATTCATACAAAGGAATACTACTCAGCAATAAAAAGAATTACAAGGCATTTTGCTAAGTGAAGGACACCAAACTCAAAAGGCTACAATATTGTATGATTCCACTTACGCGACATTCTGGAAAAGACAAAACTAGAGGGACAGAAAGCAGGTGTGTAGTTACCAGGATTTGGAGGTGGGGAGAGCTTGACTACAAAGTGGCAGTATGAGGGAATTTGAGGGCTTATGGAACTGTTCTGAATGGGCAATAGCATGACTTTGTGCACTTACTAAACTCCATACAACTGTAGAAACACAAAAAGTGAATTTCACTCTATGCAAATTTAAAAATATCTACCAGAATGTTGGAGGGACCCAAGATGAATGAATTCATATGAGAAATGAATTTAACTGTATTACAGATTAATGGCATACCACATTGAAGGAGATGGGGGCAAAGGACCTGACAAATAATTTTGGAAAACAGTCTTTTGACTGGATATTGTAAAGCTAAGAACAACAATAACAAAAAACTATACACAAACATGGTACTCTACCTGGCAAATTTGTTTTTCACAGGGTTATGAGTTAACAATTCTGAAACTAGAGTTGAATACTAGGGTTGACAAATAAAAAATGTAGTAAGGAAGCCTTGAATAGTAGACCCAAAAATTAAACAAAAGCAGAAGAAAACTGAAGATCTCTTGAAGCCCACATCCTTTTATTATTTAATTTCATTTTACCTACAAACGTTCTCACATTGCCAGAACACTGGTTTTGGTTTGTTTCTGTTTTTTGTTTGTTTTCTTTCCTAATCCAACACATGTTTACTCAGTAGCTACTAAGATGCGTCAAGAGCTAGTAAATGACTTTGAAGTTAATGATGCTCTTTCTCTCCAGAAGAATAACACTGAATACAGTTGGCCCGTGACTACTTTGAGCCCTGTTATAAATGACTAATGCTTGGTCAGGCTAGAGTTCTGGTTTTAGTTTACCTTTATTCTTGAACCTCTACTTTGATCTTTTTATTATTCTTCATTTTTTAGTTTGTTGTGTCTCAAAAGTGAAGGTACTGTATGTATCTCATTGTGCAGTGACCAGCAGTGAAGTGGTGTCTGACTAGAGCACCAGGCATTGTGCCTTCTCATAGTGACTAGGAAATACCTGCAACCAGCAGTGAGAATTGCCCTTCTAAATGCAGAGGTCCCTTGGTGCCAATCCTGATTTTATTTGATATAAAAGGAAAGCTCCTTCCCATAAACACATGAAAGGGAGGAAAGGTGAAAAGATTGTCCTCTCATGATACAGCAAGGCACCAGATGAATATATTCATTAGGGCCTTAAGATAAAACCTGATTGAAATTCTCTTGAAAATGAAATCAAAGCTACCCCTCCTTGGGCCAGGGTGAATTTTTACTACTGCAAATAAGTTTTTAATTGACTTCAGGCATTTTTAATTAATCACTGCATGGCAACTATAGAATCCTATGAAACAACCTTACTTTGTGCATTTGTGAATTCATCCATCCCAGAAAATTAAAGTAATTAATTCCAGTTGGTTAAAATCACTACTGATACTTTATTCAAGTCGAATGACTTGACTGGTTCTAAGCAAGATTTAGATGACAGAATTTCATAGGCTAGAGCCCAATATTGATGGCAGAGTAGCTGGTGCTCTGAGAATTCTTTGGCACAGACCTAAAGAAGTCAATTTTCAACTTTAGTATCACCATATAATAAGAGCGAAAATCGTTATGTAAAGTAGGTGCTTCCTACACTGTGGCTGGTTATGTTAGTCCCAACTCCAATTACACCTAATTTTTGGACAGTATAATGCCAAACTGAACAACTGAGTAAAGCTTTGTATCTACTTTGAATCCATTAATTAGAATGTTTAGCATCTATAAGCATGTCTCTGACTTTTGAAATGGAAAAGTACAACCAATCATAATATATTTTTTCTTTTTCACTTAATGGGTGAACATAAACACATACTTTATTTTGCCTATACCTGAACTCAGGTTCTTTATTTTTTGTATTATTTTCTTTTATGGAGATGGAGTCTCACTCTGTCACCCAGGCTGCAGTGCAGTGGCACCATCTCGGCTCACTGCAATCTCTGTCTCCCAGGTTCAAGTGATTCTCCTGCCTCAGCCTCCTGAGTAGCTGGGATTACAGGTGTGCCCCACCACACCCGGCTAATTTTTGTATTTTTAGTCAAGAAGGGGTTTTGCCATGTTGGCCAGGCTGGTCTCGAACTCCTGACCTCAAGTGATCCACCCACCTTGGCCTCCCAAAGTGCTGGGATTACAGACGTGAGCCACTGTGCCCGGCCCTCTAGGTGCTTTTATACACCATTCATACACAGAAGCACAGGCAACCATTCTGAGTAGGCACTCTTGTGCCCATTTTATCCACAAGAGAGACAGAGGCTACGAGAGGTTACGTAATGGGCCAGGGTCCCGCACATCCAGCAGGTTGCAGAGATGCAAGGGGTATGGTATGATGTTGAAGTGTGTGGTCTTCCTCTGCCCCTTGCTGCCTTCACATGATCCATGCATCTGAAGTGACCCGATTCTTAGCTATTCCCTAGAGAAACAAGTAGGCCTAGAGGGGCCCTGTGACCTGGGATAGGGTCCCTGCTGAGTTTGGCCATTTTTGGAGGCCTAGAGAAGGAGAAAAATAGAAGTTTCTGCTGCCTGAGCTAGTTCATGCACACCCCCTCCCAGTGCCTCCCTGCTTCTTTCGTGTCCCGCCATCACCGCCCGCCGCTGCACCCCCTCCCCCGTCACTTTCCACAATCTCTCTGTGATTGATGCCATGGCACTGGTGGGAGTTGGTGAACTGTCACTCATCTCAGTCCTTTCCCCATCAGCCCTCCCCATCAGCCAGAAACAACAGGGTAAGAAAATAGAGCAGAAGGAAATTAACAACTCACATTGGTTCAAAATTTATCAGAACTTATTTCATCCTGTTTTGCAGTTTTGAAAAGAGGAGAAAATGAAGTTATTTGTGTGCTCTGCTGATTGCAGATAGGAAGAGCAATGTGGCTGGAAGAGATCATGTTCACAGCTTGTGGGGTGTGGGGTTAAGTGTTTGAGAAGGGGAATGGAAAGGAACATTTGGAAGAACTGAGGTAACATTGCCTAAAAAGGCTGAATCAATAGTGACTTTCAGCACAATTGAATTCAATGAACACAGTGGAGCTGCTATGAGCAAGGAGCTAAGGACATAAACTTTAATAGACCATATCTCGAAGGTGGATTATTCATTCATGCAATTCATATTTATTGAGCACTGTTCTAGGTGCTAGGGTTATAGCAGTGAACAAAACAAGGCCAAGTTCCTGACTCATGAGGCTTACATCCTAGTGGGGGAGACCAATGGTAAACAAGCAAACACAGAAATAGCTTCAATAAATGATAGGTGCTATGAAAACTTAAATGCAGGAGAAAGGCAAAGAAAAGGTGGCCAGAAACAGCTTCACGGAGGAGAGGCATTTGAGCGGGGACCTGGAGGAAGGGACAGAAGCAGCCTTGGAAATACCTTGGGGAAGAGAATTTCAGGCAGAGATAACATGACCCTGAGGTAGGGACAAGGTTGAGGAGCAGAAAGCAGGTGAGTCTGCTGGAGTTTGGTGTGTGAGGGGAGAGCAGGACCAGATGAGATTAGAGAGAGAGATAGGAGCCAGGTTGCTAGCAACCAGCTTAACCCCTCTCAATCAGGACAGAGTAGATAGAAAAGATGCAAAAGCTGCTACAGACTCTATGTGAAGAGTGAATAAAATAGAACTGTGTAACAGAGAGGGGATTAACCTTTGCTGGAGGACTTTTAGAAGAGCACTGATACTCTGTGGATTAGGTTAGGTAACCTTCACTTGGGGCCAGGTCACACTCCCATACTGGTGAGGGTTTTGGTGTTTGGAACCTAGGCATCGCCTTGTTGTACAGCTCTATGTGCCTAATCTCCCTTTCCCTATGGAATAGTTCAGTGGTCTTGTCTGAGGCTCCCTACTTCCCGTCTGTACTCCTTTCCTTTTTAATGGTATTCTCTCCTGCCCCTGTGATCCCAAGTACCTTCAGTTCTCAGGTTCTATCTCTTTTCTCTTCATCAAATTCTGCTCTGAGGAAAGTCAGAGTAACCAATTCTCACTAAAATGTAAGTGACCAACATGACAAGGTGCTGACTGGGGTAGGGAAAGAAAGGGGAGATTAGCATTCCATCACTAGTATTCTCTGGATTAGGAAGAATGCGTCTTTGCATTTGCATCTGCTTGGAATGCTTTTCTCACATGTTCTTATTCAAGAACCAGCTCCAAAAATCCCCCTTTCCAAGGGGGCTTCCCCAGGAAGAGCTGGTGACTTCTTCCACTGCTGTGCTCAGACCTCTCAATTCTGCCCATCTCATGGTTCTTTGTGTGTCGTCTGCAAATCTGTCTCTCCCACAAGCTTGTGTGCTTCTTGAGGATAGATTCCAGTCCCTAGTGTGATGCCAGGCCATGCAGACTGACTGACCAAGGAGCTGGGGAACGTCATAAGAGCTGCATTTATTTTGACCATGATAGGTTATGGTTTTCACAGTGCGGATTGAGGTAATGCTTATTAGAAGCCCCATTCCCCTCTACAGTCCTGTATTCACTATAACTTCTATTTCTTCAATTTTATAAATTTTGCTGTCTGAATTTATACCAATGTAAGATACATTTGTTAACAAGTTTCATCTTTTAAAATGCACATACTCCTAATAGAATTAAGCCTATTCATTTACACAACATTTATGGTGTATCTACTCTGTGCTATACCCTGTCCCCTCACTCACAGCAAGATACTAATGGGCTTACAAAGAACTGCTCTTTTCTTCCATATATTGAATCCAGAGCTCCAAGTCAAGACCAGATAATTACACTTTTAATAATCAATCTAAAAGAAAACTTCAGAAATGTGAAATTAGGTTTATGTACAAAAATATGGATCATAGTAGTTATTTATAAGGTCGAAAGGAAGAAAACTATTCAGTAATAGGAGACTCAAATTGTTTTATCAATAGGATGTGTTATTATGTAACTATTTGAAATTACATTTAAAAGAGTATTTTATTAAAACAAGAAAATGTTTGCATTACCATGTTAAATGAAAAAAAGCAAGATAAAAATTGGTTTCAGTATAATCTTTAAAAATGCATAGATACAAAAGCCTGAAAATAGTCACCAAAAATATAAATAATGGTTGTCCATCTAGGCGGTAAAATAGTGGTTGATTTTTAGTTTTTACATATTTATATTTTCTAAACTTTTTGTTCTGAGCACATATTGCTTTTGTGATGAGAAAAAGAAAGTTACTGTACTGAGAAAATAGAACCACATCCTCTTAGTTGCTAAGGTCAACTACACAAACGGAATGGGATGAGACGGGGCAGGACCACTTTATAGGTAAGACGAACCCTTGTGAAGATGGACACAGAGGGCTGGGCTGGCAGTTTGAGGGCTCTGGGCCCTGCAGTAATAATCAGGAAGACTGGATAGCAGAAGGTGGGAAGGCATAGAAGGCATGTTTTGGGGTGGCTTCATCTTGCCTAGGCTGAGCCTAAGATGGGACCGTGACTTCTCAGGGTTTGGACAAATGGAAAAAAGGCTCTTGTCCAAGACTGATTGCATGACTCAGCAGGAGCCCCTCACTGGGCCTGCTTTTTACAGATAGAGGGAGCTTCTAACCTCAACAGCGTTCATATTTCTTTTGCCATTTTTTAAAGTTAAGTCTCAGAGGAGTTTATCACCATCTAGCAATGCTAACTTGCCATTCATTACCAGGTGCTGAGTCTTCTAGGCTTGTCTAAATAACTGAGCTCTCTTGAGCTTTGCTCCTGAATCTTAAGTATATCTCTTTTATGGCTGATACCTTCCTTTCTTTTTATTTTCCCAAAACAGATACATGCAGTATCAAAGCCATCAAATTGTTTTGTATGAAGTAATTTCTGGCCACTCTCCCTCCGCTCCTTCCTACTCCCAAAAAAAGATTTTAAGTAAAACTGGAGAAAGAGAAGTGTAGTAGTGGGAAGCTGGAATCAGCAGCAAGGACCTCTGGCTTTAGGGCTGGACTTCACCTGTCACTTGCACCGGGACGTACCAGGATGCACTGGGATGCTGGGATAGCTGCTTAACTTCCCCAAGCCCCACTGTCTTCATGTATAAAATGTGCATACATTTAATGCTTACCTAACCTATTTATCTCACAAAAAGTAGTTGTGAGATAAAGCATGTGAAAAGGTTTGCAGAGCTTCAGATTCTTAACCTACGCTAGTTATTACCATGATAATAACTGTTGGGATTAATAGTTTCAGAAGCTGCTGCGTAAGCTGAAACAAGTGGGGGACAGACAATCCATCATTTGTATGCTGTCAAGGGGAACAATAGCCTTCAGTTCCATGGACTGATGGACAGACTTTGTAGTAAAATCAAGTTATTCCCACCGTTAAGAACTTGGTTGAAGTATTCTTTGTAGCGAGTTATGCAGTAAAGAAAAAGAGAACAGACTAAGAAATATTTTTAATAGAAGTGGAGACAAATGTTTTGTGAAAAAGAAAATTATTAAGCAGTCATTGTGCTTTGAGACCTTCACTCAAATTCAGGCCAAAAAAAGGTACTAGGAAGTAATTTCACTTTAAACTTTTCTTTAAACTCCAATATACACGTTTTCACAGGGGAAATCTCTTGCTACATCAACTATGCATTGTATTTAGGAAGAGCCATTATAATATAAAGCAAAGAATCCTAAATCTGGAAGTGAGGTAGGTGAATTTTGGTCCCATCTAACTGGAGGCCATGCACCTTGGTTAATCCAGGTCAGGCTCTAATCACACCTGTTGTTTGGTACACAATTGTGCATGGGACCACCTCCCTTTTTTTTTTTCTTTTTTTTTTCTTTTTTTTTTAGACAGAGTCTTTCTCTGTCACCCAGGCTGGAGTGCAATGGTGCGATCTCAGCTCACTGCAACCTCCACCTCCAGGGTTCAAACGATTCTCCTGCCTCAGCCTCCTGAGTAGCTGGGATTACAGGCATGCACCACTACGCCCGGCTAATATTTTTGTATTTTTAGTAGAGACAGGGTTTCACCGTGTTGCTCAGACTGGTCTTGAACTCCTGACCTCATGATCCGCCTGCCTCAGCCTCCCAAAGTGCTGGAATTACAGGTGTGAGCCACCACGCCCAGCCCCCCTTTTTGTTTTAAAAAGTCTCCCATTTTGGATAATAAATTATATGATCACCCTCATCAAGTCTAATTAATAGTTATGTGTCATTAAGCCTTATACCAGAAGAAAAATAGAACTCTCTTCTGCAGGAAAGAAGAGAAAAATAAGTCAGAAGTAATTGTCTGGGCTCACCCCTTCCCCCTACCTGCCCACTATCGTTAAAGCTCTCCAGAGGGTAAAGAAAGAATAGAAATAACCAGAGAAGTTTGTGGAAATCTCAGAATGAGTGCTTATTCCTCAGGTCCTTGGATGCCCAGAATAATTCCAAGCCCTGGATGGAAGCTCCCCATTAGCATGACTTGACCAGAAGGGCAACATGGCATGGTGACCAGGCTTCACTCTGGCAGCCTGGAAGTTTCCTACACTTTCTCCCACTTCCTCACACCATTTTGGGAAAAAGAAAAGAGAGGTTCCTAATAGAGGGTTTCACCTTTTAAATCAGAAGAGATGGAATTAGCTTTGAATGAAATATTTTAAGAGGTTTCTCACCTGCCATCAGCGAGAAATAGATTTTTTCCCCATATCTAAGTAGTAGAGGTAAATGTTATCCCATCTGTACTTATATCTTCAGAGCTTGGCATAGGGTCAGGGGCAGATAAATCCTCAACAAACGTTTGTTGAATGAAGCTTCAAATCATAAAATGGACAATAAAACTCTAGACTATTTTAGTACAATTCTACCGAAATATTAAAACATTTCCTGAAATAGTATTCATAGTTATAGTTACCATAATAGGTGGAGGAAAAAACCAACAAAGGAATTTAGAGAATAATCTTTGTTGACTACTGAGCCTTCAACAGTGATTAGTTTCCTTGTGGTATAATTACAAGCTGGTCTCATATATTATAAGGATTTAGCCTTCCTTCATGGCATTTTACATAAGCCACTGCCAGAGGTAAGCTAATATGTTACATAGGTATACATGTGCCATATTGGTTTGCTGCACCCATCAACTCATCATTTACATTAGGTACTTCTCTTAATGCTATCCCTCCCCCAGCTCCCCAGCCCCCGACAGGCCCCAAGTGTGTAATGTTCCCTGCCCTGTAACACTTTTCCTTTTCTTTTCTCTTTTTTGTTTTTTTAAAAAAAGTCAAACCACAATTTGCTTCTCCAAACACTACTAACTAGTGTAAAAAAAAAAAAAAAAAAAGTTGGAAATCTTTGGAGAGAATTTGACCTTTTCTCTTAATGCTGCCTTGCCAAGCAATCATTCTTTTACAAATGTATAGAAGAACATATTCTAGAATGATCTTTAATTTGGCTCATTTTGGAGAAAGTACTTTGGAAAGTTGCCTGCAGGCCTTTGTTGCTGTTCTGAAAGAGAAAAGGCAGATTTCATTGGGTGGCTGTATTCTTGGTGTAGCGAACCATTAACTGGAGGGAAATTGAGTTCTAATTGTTAGATATAGAGAATGGAAATCTAGACTCAGACCCTCATTTTGTCTTTTCCATGGACTAAATGAATGAACTTGGATATCGAGGGGCCAGAACAGCCACATTTCAACACCAAGATGCATCTATTAGCTGAGGCATTCTTAACTTGAATTTCACTGCCTCTCCATAAAAACAGAAAGGAAAAAAACCTATGATTCATGAAGTACACTTTCAATGTCAAGGACTGGTTCAATCATAGAGGATCAGACGCAGAATTGCTGGTGAAATCCAGCTTGCAGCTGGTTCATCTGGTACTTGCACAGTTTGCACATACACGTATGCATAAAGGGCCCAATATATGTGGAGAGAAGAAGAGTTAGCAATGAAGACACTTGTTTCTGTTTACATTCTATTTCAGTTTGAGGCTTTCTGTTTATTTACCAAAAATCCATAGTTTGATTAAAGATGTTTATAGAGAAGTGGTGACTAGCTCTGAGATCCCCCATGTCAAGATACCTGAGGATTGGGCCACCTGCAAACAAGAATTATATAAACCCCCCAAGAAGGAGATTTTCTCATTAGGAAACCTAAAAATTCAATAAGTTCTCTTCTGTGCAGTCAGTCATGGATGATTTATTGAGTAGCCCTTGGGCATCACTGTGTCAGGTTCTAAGGGTATAGAGGCAGGGAGGACAAGTAAATAAGCATCATTCTGTGACATGGTGAGTACATAAGAGAGCTAAGTAGCGGGTAGGATGGGAGCAGAGAAGTGAGTGAGAAACTCTGCTTGATGGTATTTGAAAGAGCCTTCCCAGGAAGAAAGGATTTGCGCTAAGACCTGAGTAGAGAGAAGGTGTTCACTAGGTGAAAAAGTGGGGACAGCGTCAGAAATAAATTTGAATAGACAGCCATATCTAAACAAGAAAGTACACTGTATATACATTGCGGGGACCACTGTACAGATGAACCAGTGGGTCAGAGTAGAGCTGGGGATCCTGAAACAAAGCTAGAAAAATCTATTAGAACTAGAGTGATAAGGGCTTGAATGTCCTGTTTAATTTGAAATGTAATCTGTAGGTGATGGAAAGCTTACAGAGAATTTAAGCAAGGATAAAGTGTCATCCAATTTGCATTTCAGAAAGATACTGACAGCAGAGTGGAGGACGGATTGGAGGAGGCTGTGATTGGAGGCGATTTCAGTCATCTAAAGAAAAAAGTATCAGAGTCTAAACTAGAGCAGCTGCCTTCGATTGACAAGGGCTCTCTCTCTCTAAGGAACCTGAGGCACAGTGGCGGTTATCTTTGCAGGCTGCAGGGTTTCACAGGCTCTAAACACATTGCCTGTGCACTTAGCAAATTAAGGAATACCACTCCTGGAAATATCCTCAGGAAATTTAGACATTTTAAAGCATTAACATCAAACTTTTGTAATCTTTTCTTCTGCTTTCTGTATCACTGACAGATATCTTACTTTCCCCCCTAGGAAGTGTTGAAAACAAATGAAAAGCTCACATTTGGAAATTACATGGAAAACTAATTGTGGATTCATCTCAACTCTCAGGTGTTTAGAACTGCGGCCACCACAAAGAGGACCCCCTTATGTGGAAGGCGTGCGAGGGTGTGGTATGGCCTCAGTGGGGTGTGCAGAATAACCAACAATGCTGGTAACTGAACTAGATGGTGGTGGTTAAGCGCCCAAAGGAAGAGTTATGGTGGAGAAGGTGGTGCAGTAATTTTATACTGCTTCTGAAGTGGATGACTGCAGGCTGTTTTACAATTGAATGATTTCTATTTTTCTGCTTTTAATGATGGAAATTCTAGTGATAAAACCTGCCCACCTCTTAAGTTTTACTTTGTGGTCTACCCTTTCAAGGCAGATTCAGCTCATCAGGAATGGCTTCCAGCAGCATTAGAAGGGTGTGTTCAGTACCCTGTTCAGTATGAGTTTCCATCTCTAAGCAATTTGGTCATCTCTTTCGGGCAGCTCTGATCTCATAGGCTGTGTTGTCAAGACTCAGGCTGGCCACACAGATCTTCCTCTGAATAACTTTGCCATGTCCTGCCAATGCCAGCTGCTTGCATTGTAATTTAGTTTCCTCAGTTCACATTTAGGAAGACTAAAGACTCTCTAAAGAGAACACCCTGTCTTAGGCATTCCTAGCACATATTTGGTGAGAAAGCTATTGTATGGGCTCGCTGCAAACCCACAAATGGCCCAGACTTGACGTCACACATACCCCAGCCTTTCCCCAACACCTCTTTACGACACTACCATCTGCATCCTGGAATGAAAAACTGTTTTTATTTTTTCTGGAAAGGACGTTTTCCAGAATTTTTGTGGGTGGCCTTTCCATACAGCACACCTAACATGACTGAAACACCAGATAGACCACGGGCTCCTTGGGAACAAGCAGCCCCTGGGAGATTCTTGTATTTATTAGGATGAGGGGAAAATGAAGGCTGCTGGTGTATCTTTTATATCCAATAAAATAATCATGAGTGTAAGCTAAATAAAAAATCAATGCCCAAATGTTGCCCCAAACACCTGCTAAGGCAATGTGAATGGAAGAGGGAGGCATTAAAGAGAGAGAGCTTGGTGGGTAGGAGACTGACGGGAGAAAAAAAAGCAATGAGAGAACACATCTGGGTGGCCAATCATGGCAGAACACAAATGGGTGGCCAGTGCGGCTGCTCAGTCCTGAAACAGATTGGCCTGTTCCTCAGTGCTAGGGGACAGCCGTCTCCAAAATGGGATGGATATGCCTCAGGAGACAACCCACTATAGTGTGGGAAGAAAATATTTGGAGCACTCATGTTTGCATCTCTAATCCCTTCTTTTAAAAATTTCTACTTTCTGTTATTTTTTTTAAATTAGTATATATATATATATATATATATATATATAAACTTTAAGTTCTGGGATACATGTGCTGAACATGTAGGTTTGTTACACAGGTATACATGTGCCATCGTGGTTTGCTGCACCTATCAACAAATGGTGCAGCATTTGTTGCCACTGCACCATTGTTTTAAGTCCCTCATGCATCAGGTATTTGTCCTAATGCTCTCCCTCCCCTTTTCCCACCAACCCCTGACAGGCCCCAGTGTGTGTTATTCCCCTCCTTGTGTCCATGTGTTCTCATTGTTTAACTCTCACTTATGAGTGAGAACATGTGGTGTTTGATTCTCTGTTTCTGTGTGGGTTTGCTGAGGATAATGGTTTCCAGCCTCATCCATGTCCCTGCAAAGGACATGAACTTTATAGTGACTATAATATGAGCATAGTGGTACATGTATATTTTTTAAAATAAATATTTGTTCATTGGAGGTGCCTGCTTTTCCTGATTAAGGTACACAATGAAAGCAATTTGAAAATATCTACTATAGTACAAACCATCCGTACACTAAAGCTCTTATTTCCAAAGAGCTTACATTCTAATTAGGGAGCTGAATAAATATATTTATGTAAACAATCAATTATTAGTTGTTTTTCCCCAGATATACACACACAATGAGTGTGGTAATGGTTCTCAATGATCATGACAGATGTGGCAAAAAGAATGAGTAGAATGGATATAAGGAACAAAGAAGCTCCATTTACCCTGTAAAAGGAGGGGTCCCTGGGGGCTGAGGTTGTAATTCTTGTGTGGGCAGGGTTCTTAATACACCAAAGTAAAGTAATTTTTAATGTCTCTAGAAAAAGAAAAGGGAAGGAAACATATGCATCGTCACATAGACTGTGAGCCAAGCTGTTATAGTTTCCCAGGAGGCAGGGAGCACTGTTACATAGCATAGGAGAAAGGCATTGAAAACTTCAATAATTCCATTTCTTCAGAAAGACAGCTTAATTTCCCACATGAGCCATTCCTGAGGTCTTTCTTCCAGTTAGTATAAACTAAATGTGCAGACGGTTCAGACATCTGCAAAATAAAGAGATTCAAATCTGCATGGTAGGTATCCAGGTACTCACAGTAATGCTCTTTCTACAGAGAACTTGGGCCAAGTTCTTTACATATATTACCCCATTTACTCCCGATAATCAACACATGTAAGTTGCTGTCTCCCTCATTTTTTAGAGGAGAACACTGAATCATAGAGAAGTTCAGTGGCTGATTCAAAGTCTCTTAGCTAGTGAGTTTTAAAGTGGGGATTTTACATAACTCTGCCTTACTCATGATGTCATGAAGTTCTCAAATACTTTACAGAAGGAGGCCTCACTCTGATTACCCTGTGCAGTTTCTGGTAGCCAAGTGTGTTCTCTTGCTTCAAGGAACAGTGGCAATTACTACTCCTCAGTCCAATATTTTTACATGTACACATCAATTGTAAATACCAGAGCAGGAGCCAGCAACAAGTCCAAATGTTTTATGATTCTTACCATATGTGTTTGATTGTGTCATTACATCGCCTGTCCTAATTAAGAAGAAACGCATCTGAACTGAAGTAACTGGTTATGTGAATGCCAGAGCCACTAGAACAAAATCCTCATGAAGCTCAGGTTTCCCAGCCCCAGCATGGCTTGTACAACTTCTTCTTGAGTGATTCCATGACTGTGGTCCACCCCCAGTTTTAGAATAATTAATTGTCATTGGAAATGTCAAAAAATGAATATTGCTGCCAAATATATACTCAGGCAGATAAAGCTAACCCAGAAAATTTGAGGCAATAGGAGCAACAGGCTTTATTAAATAGTGTATTTGTCAGAAAGATTTAAGCCCTCTACAATGTTCTTTGGGTCCGGTAATTGGTGGAAGAGGATGGAGTCACTGGAGGCAGAGAGGAATAAGTTGAATTATTGAATGATTTATCTGGTTGACTGACAATGGTGTGTCGCGTTTGAGCTCTTTGGTAAGTGAGGCCACATATAAGCAGAACTTGGTAAGAAATGCCTCGTACTGACTGAAAAGATACATTTTAAGTATAGGAGGATGAAAGTGGCTGCCCTGTTGGATGTTAATATTTTAACATTTTAACTTTACAGTTTTTAAATTAAAAATGGAAACAAAACATTGTTTCTATTTTTTTTTCAGAACTTGTATAGTCTATATGTTAAAACAGATTTATCTGAGCTAGCCCTACCTGCCTTCAAATAGCAAGGTTAGTGCTAGCTACGCATAAAAAAATCATTCGGGGCCAGTCAACCCATTAGGATGATCAAAGGTGACTTCAGAGAAGAAAAACAAACAAGTTCTGTCCAAACAGGAGTGTTCTTAAGCCTTTCAGAGTCAGCTGAAACAAGGTTTACACAGCCAGATGGCCTTACAAGAAGCTTCTGGAGTCACTGTATTGTTTAACGTTCTTATTACCCGTCACCAGTACATTGTTTCGACTTCTAAACTTCTTTGAAGTAATAATTTAGTTTGGTCTATCTTTCAGAAGCACCAATCTTGGGCAGGACTGAGTAGGTATTTTCTACATATGGTAGCAAGGTATGAAATAGGAAGGAAGGTGGCTGCTTTTCCTGTGCACTGGAGGAATCCGTCTCTTCACAGTCATAAGTCTGTCCCTTTATGGCTGGTCTCTTAGATGTTCTCCACATACCATTTTCAGAAAACATATTTAAATCCAAAGAGAGCGAGCTTCCCAGAATGAAGCATTCTGCTTTGGAAATGTTCACTATAAATCCAGAATCCATTGTTCCCTTAGGAGGAAAAAATAAATAAATAAAACAAAATTTGCAGCACTAGCTTCCTTTTGAAAACAGTACGTTGGAACCAATGGCCTTCACAAATAACAATGTCTGCTTTTCAGACTGCACGTTACAACACAGCTGAAAATTTATTGGTTAAGTACACAAAAAGAAGAACAAGCCATTTGTTTCGATCAGTGAAAATTGTACTATGTATGGTAAGTACTTGTCTGGAAAAACGATCACAACACTCTTGGGATTAAAGAGCACAGGTCTATTAGTTCAATATTTTGACCAAAGAAACTAAAGAAAATTAATTTAGGGAAGTTCTACTTCGTGTCTGAAGGTTATATGAAATAGAATGCATAATACTAAGAAAAGCCTGCATTTTAGAAGTTCACAAATCATCATCTCTGGTTATTTAAGAATATTTCCACGTTTGCAATGAGCTGCTTTCAATAACACTAGATGATTGACACATTAATCATTACATTCATTTATATCCTGGACCATTTCCAAGTTTGCATTGAATACTGGAGCAAGAACTCCTGCTACTTTCTTTCTCGGAGTTGAAGAGAGAAGAATAAAGCTGGTAAACAAAAATATGCAAAGACTGGAAATTAATTGGCAGTTACAAGGATAAGTGCAGCAACTGTGCTTGGGGACATGTGCTGAGGGTAACATGAAGGCTGAACAGCTTAACCTCATCTATATGGGACAAAAGTGTTGAACTTCTCTATGTGATTTGGCCTCAAACATTCTTTTTTTTTTTTTCTTTTATCCCCACAGAGCTTGTCTTCACTATGTTCAATTGTGATAGGGAGTTGACAAACGGTTGCGGTGGCAGCTGCCTCCCTTGCACAAGTCAGCTGAGGAAGAGGTCCCCGTTCACCTCTCCTCTGCCCAGAGTCAACACTGTGTGATAGCTTTCAGGCTGAAACACCTCCAAGGCTTTTCATTTCTATCTTAGCCCAACTTCCCCCGCCCCTTCTGGTCCCTACCTTTGAAAATAGACTTCACTCTTGTGGGCCCATTTTTAGAACATGGCAGAATCAACACTTGATTTATTCCAGCTCCCTCAGTACTGCTGAGCTCCATTCTAGGATATTCTAGGGGAGATGGTGAAGCTAATACAAATGAAGTTTGTATTTCCAGGTTTCTCTTCTCCAGCATAAGCCAAATCCTGTCTCTGTAAGACAACTGTGCATTTGTATAGCACTGTCTCATTTGAACCCACTATATTCATTATTCTCATTTAAAGTGGGCAGGGTACATATTGTTCTCATTTAATGGTGTCTAATTAACACTCCAATAGTTAACTGACTTTGTAGAGAAGAAATGGAAGGACAGAGCCAGGTCCCCAACACAGGTCATCTAATTCCTGCACTTGTGGTCTCTCCCTAACCCATGGTGTTTCTCTCAGCTGGCAAAGGAAACTTATTAAAGATATATAAAAAAGGCTTTTATCTTTAGCATCTTCTTCCTGGTGCTGCTGTGGTAACCATTTTCAGCTTGGCAATTTAAGACAGGTTCCAATTTGTACAGATGAATAGATTAATCACGTATTCCTTAACTAGATTCAGCTATTTTATTTTGAACATCCTGTCTTCAACCCTCTCTAGAAAGAGGGAATGGAGGAAGAAGTAAGACCTTGCCACTTAATCTGTCATATATTGGCTGATATTATTTAATTTATAAGCATTTATTAACACAGAGTATGTGTTCACTGATGTGCCATGCAAGAATAGTAGCATAGGAAGCAGGACTCTCACGTCGAAAAAGGCTGTTCTATAGGTTGTCAGACAGAAATCCTGACTTGATATAATCATTATAAGAAGCAGCACAGGAAGGAATAAAAAGCTGAGGTGTGCATATCGTTGCTAGGGGTTGGATTAGTAAGAGAAGGGTACACAGAAGAAGTGAGACCTGGCAGTCAGGTGGCATTTCAGCAGCAACTGGGGGAGAAGGAGGGCATCCTGAAGAGAGAGGGTGTGGCTACAGAAGGTGCAGAAGTGATATGAGTGGGATGTGTTTGCTCTGAAGAATAGACATACGTAAGGGGTAAAAACTCCAAGGAGATCATCAAGTAATGCCTCCTTACAAATAAGTTCAGCTGTGTTCATCTGAGTAAGTGCCATCTCCTTTAAGGCAGTTTCCTTGGGAGACAAGTTCCCACCATCCTGCCTGGCGCAAGTCTGTTCTGGAGCCCCTCTTAGAGGGGGTGATCCTCCAACTCCAATGTGATCTGCTGCTTCCCAAACCTCTGACAGAAGCACAGGAAAACTCCAGGCCTAAATGGCTTTGGTAGTAAATTCTAACAAATACTGGAGAGAAAAATAACAGCCATCCCACACAAACTCCCAGAAAATAGAAAAACAGGGAAAACTTCCACTTTATCTTATGAGGTCAACATAACCTTGCTATTAATACTAGATAAAGAAACTACGAGAAAGCAAAGTTACTGACCAATCTCACTAATGAGCATAGATGCCAAAATTCAAAGCAAAATGTTAGCAAATTAAGTTCAGCAAAATATGAAAAGGATATTTCATGACCCAGTTGGATTTACATCAGGAACATAAGGATGGTTTAAAGTTAGATAATATAAGGGGAAAAAAAGCCCTTCGATCATTCCAATAGTTGCCACAAAATTATTTGCTTATATTAACATTCATACATCACAAAAAACATCTTAGTAAATTAGGAATAGAAGGGATTTTCCCTAATCTGATAAGGATATTTCAAAAATTCTACACCATATATTATACTTGATAGTGAAATGTTAAAAGCTTTCTCTTTGAGATCGGGAACAAGAAAAAGAAGGCTATTATTATCATTATATTCAATGTTGTATTGACTGAACCAGTACAGTAAGGCTAGGAGTAGAAAGCATAAGCATCAGAAATTAGTAAGTAAGTGATAAACTTGAGCCCAGAAATAGGACAGAGTTTTTCTGAAACGAGAGACCACTGAGTCAGTTTAGCTTGAAATCTACCTTTTACAATAAGACACAAATTCTAGCCAGATTTTAAAAAATGTTTTGGGAGGAACAATTTATTCATTCCTTCATCAAATACTTGTTGAGTGCCTGTCAGATGCTGCTCTAACCCCTGAGGATACAGCAGTGAACAAGGGAAAGGTGTTTTTCCTACTAGGTAGCGAGACTGACAATAAACAAGTAATCAGAAACATACACAATAGAATTTCAAATGATGTTACAGCGACTGGTGGCAGGGGCGGGAGCGGCAGTAGGAAAATGGCTGGAGAGAAGGAGAGACCTCAGACGGTGGATGGGAAGTCTTCTCTGAGGTGTCTGTGAGTAGGGCCCGAATGAGAAATCATGCTTTATACCAAGAACACTTCAGTTCTTTTCTCCAAGCTAATTGATGTATTTTTTACGAGAGTGGTGGGCGCAACCCTTAATAACAAAACACCTATTTTTGTCTCTGGAGATCAAAACATTTCTTCTTTTAATGATCCATAAGTTTCTGGGCATTTGCAAACTATAGAGGCTGAAATACTAGTTAATAATGATGATCTCTGTGGAGCTCTTGTTCTCCCATGTGCCATCACTCTGCCCCTCCTCTGTGCCATCTAAGTCACATGACTTTTTGAAACGTAAATACAGTTGGGATTGCTCTACTTTCAGGGAGATGTGAAGTAAAAATGTTTGCCTGGTCAATGTCTCAAGCAGGTCTGGAACCCTGTTCTGTTAGAATCATCTTTCTACTTTGTTTTATTTTCCCCATAGGTGACAGGCTATGCTTGAAATCTTTGTCCTCTGGCCCACAATTCTCCCTCCCACATTTTGTAAAGGTATTAAACCCAGGGAGAAGCAATTTCAAAGACAGCTCCTCAGTGGAGATAAATAAATGAAGCACTTTCCTCAAATTAGGGAAGTTCTTTTAGCTCTCTTAAAGCAGCAAAATTTGTTGCCAAAGAGTCACTCTTTTCTGAGTTCTGCTAAATTTTCTAAAATAACAAAATGAAAGGACCATAAAACAAAAGGAAAAATTTTAACAATGGGCCAGTGGGGCAAATGAAAATACTGATTAAGTACCCTTATACCATGTTAGGAATTTATCATGTTTTAGTTAATCTCGGATGTAGATATAATTATCCTTTTTTTATAGATGATAAAATAAGGTTCAGAGGGTTAAAGTTAAGTAACTTGCCCAAGGCCAATCCAGTAGAAAATGACAGGGCTGAAATGTCAACCTGGGTATTCAAATTCCAGAAACTTTCTTGCCACTCTACCACATTACATTGTTGACCTTCAGGGACTGCTGTCCCAGAATGGCTATTCCCATTATCTGTATATCTTAAATACCCCTCCCCTGGAGCATATCCCTGTCCTGCTCCCTGCCAGATAAGTATCAGAAACTGAATCACACATCTAAACTGGAGGTCTGACTTAATGATGCTCCCCAGGTTTAGACATTTACAGACTGCTCTTGTTCTGGGAACACTCGCAACTGGGAAGAGTGGGGAAAGTGTATTCAATCACTGTAGAAAGAATCCACAAAGAAACGCCAGGCGCGGTGGCTCACGCTTGTAATCCCAGCACTTTGGGAAGCCCAGGCGAGTGGATCACGAGGTCAAGAGATAGAGATCATCCTGGCTAACACAGTGAAACCCCATCTCTACTAAAAATACAAAAAAAAATTAGCCGGGTGTGGTGGCGGGCGCCTGTAGTCCCAGCTACTCAGGAGGCTGAGGCAGAAGAATGGCGTGAACCTGGGAGGCGGAGCTTGCAGTGAGCTGAGATCGCACCACTGCACTCCAGCCTGGGCAACAGAGCGAGATTCCATTTCAAGAAAAAAGAAAGAAAAAAAGAAAGAATCCTCAAAGAAAAGTGGAGTTTCTTAGCTGCCAAGGAAAAGAGTTCAAACACTCTCCCTCCTTTTTTTAAGACTCTAAACTAATCAAATATACCTTTGATATAAAACCTTTCATTTTATGGACATGTTGATCTGAAAAAGTCATGAGTATGCTACCATAAAAAAAAGTAGGGTTTTTTTTCTAAGTCAAGGAATGCTTAGACTACTAAAAATTAGCCTCTTCTCTACACAACTGGCACCCCAGCATTCCTGCCTCTCCATTCCTGTGTACCTGCAAATTCTTCCTCTGGTCTATCCCTCAGATCTGGGGTGGGTGGGAGGCACACTGCTAGTAACAGTCTCTACCAGAGGCTTCTGATCTCAGCTAGAGCTGCTTTCATAGGTTTGAAGAAAGCCCTTTCATTTCCAGACAGAAAAAGTATGCAAGTGTCCAGTCCCCCTTTGTGTTATTATTGTTGTCTTTGCCTAAACTCCATTTGGCAACATGGTATGTAGTTTGTCCAAAAAGGATATGTCTGTGTAAGCAGGGATCGACACCCATTTTTCATAAGTATTTTCAGCTTTGCAAGACATATGGTCTTTGTCACAACTATTCAACTTTGCCATTACAGCAAGAAAGCCATAGACAATATGTAAATTAATGGGTGTGGCCATATTCCAATAAAGCTTTATTTACAAAAACAAGTGGTGGGCTGTATTTGGACAAGTGGCTATAGTTTGCCAACCACTAGTATAGAATAACCATTTCCCCAAGTGCATAAGTAAGTGGTTCTCACTACATGGTACTAAGATCAACAGCATCAGCATTATCTGAGAAAACTGCTTGAAATGCAAATTATCAAACCTTGGCATGTATCTAAATCACCTGGCAGGCTTGTGAAACACAGAATGCTGGGCATCAATCCCAGTATTTCTGATTCAGTAGGTCTGGTAGGAGGTCTGACAATTTGCCTTTCTCGCGGGTTCCCAGATGATACGGATGCTGCAGCCTGGACCACACTTGGAGAATCACTGCCATAAACAGATCTCTTCCTGTACATGGGATCTGGGGTGGCAGGCATATGGTCATAAGAATGCAGTAGTGGCAGGAGCTGGTTTAGGAGGAGCAGTTGGGAGATTCAGACTTGCTTGTTCCTCTAATTGACTTCTTGCTGGGGTGAGAGTAGGACAGCCAAGGAGGCAAAAGGAGCCAAGGTCATGGCAAGGCAAGGAGCTTCCGGAGCTGTTGTCACCAGGAAGCTCTTGAGAGAGAGAAACTTCCAGAGAATTCGACTGTCCCTTTCACTGCAGCTGCAACTGGCATTGGTTGGCTGCATTTCTGTCCAGGCACGGGAGAGGACAGGGGAATTCTCTGAGCCAGGTGAGGAGGACACAGGGAAAATTTACAAAGACCTCGCTTGTCATGAGAGGCTACAGCATCACTGGACCCCACTACTTTGCTGTGATGTCAGATCATATACCTTCAGAATTGACTTACTAGACATGTGGCTGTGGAACTGGAGGCTTCAATGAAACATCTGGTGGGAGGGAACTTACCAAAACACCTCCACCATCACAGCCCAGTCTCTCTCACCTGCCAACACTTCCAACTTCCTAAGACTAGGAGAGCCGAGATTCTTTAATCATTAAATGCCCCTGATGTGAAAGGACAAACTTGTCAAAGCTGGAGGTTGGTGTGCAAAGAGCTTGGACACTAAGCCCTCAACTGTTGTGGGGTTCTCAAGAGATTTGCTGTGTAGCTGGTGAACAGATGCTGCAGAGAGTTTGAACTGTGAGTGGAGCTGCCCACAGGATGTGAGGCATGTGAAGCATGCTCTTGCATTTTCTGTTGTGAAGAATGTGAGCATAATTATTTCCATGGCCGCTTGCTCAAATAGCATTTGAAAATTTACCTCGACTTCCTCTACTTTGGCCTTAGCAAGAAAGAGACCATTATGCAACTCACACTTGTATCACAGTGATGCAGTCTTGGTTGGGCCCACACCAGAACTTCCCAAGAAGACAGACTGAAGAGAATCAGCTCAAGGTCACAGAGTGCTGGGAAACATGGTGTTAGAATATTACTAGGATGTCTAAGGACCAGACGGGGAGAAGAAACACTGTCCTTGCTATACTGCTCTTTGCTGTGCGAGGCTCTTTGCTCTTTGAAAGGGCTCTCACAGTCCCAGCTCAGAGCCTTCATCATCCTTCCAGGAACTCTGAACCTAATTTCAACCCTGGTTCCTGTTTACAGACCTCACTCCAATCCTATTTCAGGAGCAAATTTTTTATAGGATTAGCTCCAGATACAAGGTTCTACTTCCTTTGATTTTTACCGGGTCTGCAGGGTTCTGGCACTGGTTACCGTATCATATGTATTTCAGTTAACAGTTGCCAGGTGATCCCTGATGCCTCCCCTGGTCTTCATGAACAAATTGACCAGACTTCTTCCAAGCATAGATGACAGAGTGACACCTTGACCATAAGACATTTACGTCTTTTCTACAGAAATGAAACCCAGCATAAATAGCATCGATATGTTTTTTAAGTTAACAGATGGAACCTGAACTTAGAGAAGAATTTTTAAAAGTACAATAACAAATATGCGGTGAATTTTCTTTTTTTTTCCTATTAATTACATTTATTTTAATGCTGAATTTACTCCCGTGCCATAAGTTTTTGTTTCTTCAGTTTCTTCTGGGATATCTTTTTCTTCTGGGCAACCTCCTCTTCTGGTTTAGGAACAATCTGTTCGTTTTCAGTAAGGATCATCTCAATGTGACAGGGAGAGCTCATGTATGGGTTAATCCGACTATGAGCTCTGTAGGTCCGGCGGCGCATCTTAGGTGCTTTGTTCACTTGGATATGCTCAATGACCAGAGAATCTACATCTAAACCCTTAAGTTCAGCATTACTTTCTGCATTTTTAAGCATGTGCAGCAAAAATTCAGCACTCTTTTTGGGCTACCGACCTTGTGTCCAGCCCCACTGCTTGGCCTGCGCACACCTGCCAACTCCACCATTGTAACGTCGGAATGGTACACACTGTTTCTGTAAAGTGACACCTTTAAGATACTTCGTGGCTTTTTGTATATGCATACCATTGATGGCCTGAGCAGTTTCACGAGTGTTCTTAAAGTGAACACGAAGATTGGAACCTCTTGATTTGCATGATTTCGTGGAGTTCTCCGGGTCAAGTGAATAGCGAACCATTTTCACAGATTACCTCAGGCTGCTTAGGGAAAGAGCGGTGAATTTTCTTTACCATTTAATTTAGTCTTAACTTTATTCTTCTAAGAAAAATCTCTAACTCTTCTCTTCTGTAATGGTTTGGATTAAAAAAAAAAATAAGTCCATATCCTGCACACATCTCCAAGAGTGCCCGCTCATTCACACCATTTTCGGCATTCAGAGTTGCTTGGTCTAAAACACTGATTCACCCTAATGGCTTCGAGATTGCCCCTGCTTGTTAAGTATGTTTATATTGTTAACAGTGAAAAATCTACATTTTTCTTCTTACATTGGTGAATCCAGATCTCTCTAGTAATTGTCCTTTCCATTTTAATCTTTGAATGTATTAAAAATGAGAATTAATCTTGAAAATCAATCACTGTAACTGAACAATAAGGAAATGGCTAAAGACATTACACTACAGCTATATAATGGAATATATGCAGCCACCAAAAATGTTTTAAAATTATACTAAATAATGGGAAATGCCACTGGATTAAAAGATAGGACTGTACATTTTTATCTGAGAACATGAAACCCCATTAAATCCCCTGCATCACTCTCTATTTGCTCTTGATCTCTATTCTATCCCTAGACCAATTCTAACCTTTAGGCTTGTCTCTCTGTCCAGCTCTGTACTCATTCCCTAAGGTTCGATCACAACATTCAGCTCCCTGGCTTGGCCTCGGGCAACCCCTACAGCACAAAGGTGGTCATTCTTTGTTTTTTCTGGCCCGGGGCTGCTTCAGCAGTCACCCAGCTCCACACTCTTTTGACTCCTGGGACCTCATCCCTGTGTCGATCACCCTGGCCACATCTGCCCTGACCCAGCCAACCTTCTAGAATGCATAGTACTTTTCAATTTGAAGAGGAAAATTTTGTAAGTCTACAGAGATTGTAGAGTAGCATACAGGCAAAAAAAAAAAAAAAAAAAGAGAGAGAGAGAGAAAGAAAGAGAGAGAGAGAAAGAAAGAAAGGAAGAAAAAGAAAAAGAAAGAATCAAGCTCAGATCCTCCAGGATCAGCAAAGGATAAGGAGCTGACATGAAAGGGAAGCTGGGCCTTGCAGCCCTGGCTTTGGTTCTCAAAGATTCATCTTTCCTTTGGGACCTCTCCCATTTGCTCCAAGACTGTTGGTGGTCAACATTATCTGGTAAGGGAACCTTTGAGCATCTGGCCCCAGTTTGGTAAAGAAATTGGTAGATTTCCTCAGAGATGAGGTGAGGTGACTTTAAACAATGCCCTGTGTCTAATAAGTAAATTCGACCTAATTTTACACTTATATTGATAATCATGTTACAGGTAGTTAGATAGGCATGAGCAGGGCAGGAAAGGGCTCTTTCCCCACCCACTAGGAATGTCGGGTGATGGTTTGGCAATTATCACATTGCCTCTCTAAAAGTGATAAATTGGCAGCCAGTACCAGGGAGAGGTCATTTCCTGATGGTCCACACCTGTTGCACTGAAGTGTTAATTGAATGCAGATGCCAGAGACTGTCATGTGCATTAAGAGACATAATGGCAGAGAATGACCTTCCAAGGGCACATCACTGGAAAAGGGAAGAAAGCCCCAGATGGGCATTTGTGCAACTTCCTAAACACACTGCGTGTGCTCACCTGTCAACGGCAAGGAGGGCACTGCGCATGAAGGCATCCCACCCTAAAGGAAGAATCATGGGAAAGGGGCCAGCATATAAAGTCCTAGGATCACGGTTAAACACCACACTTGTTCTTCAAGTTGCTCACTTGGGTCTCTTCCAAGAGTACCTTTTCTTTTCTGTTCTAAAGCCTTTTAAAATAAACCTCCACTCCTACTCTGAAGTTTGCCTCGGTCTCTTTTTCTGCCTTATGCCCCTCTGTCAAATTCTTTCTTCTGAGGAGGCAAGAATTGAGGTTGCTAGAGACCTGTATGGATTCACTGCTGGTAACTTGGATACCTTCCACCAGTAACAATCATGATTGAATTATTTGAAATACCCATTGCTTAGAAGCTTGAAAGCAGTAAGAAGAGCCACACAATTTCTTTGACCTAAAGAGGTGATTAAATCTTTCATGATTTATAATTAGAAAAACTACATTAAAAAAATTGAAATCCAATCTGCAGAATACAACAAATACACAAAATAGAAAGTGCTTATTTTAATTTATAGATATACTTAATGAGCTAATCACAGGGAAATCATTGCTTATGAGAAAGAATAAACTTCTGAAAGAGTCTAACATTCAGAAAAATGTCAAGAATGTATTTTGCTGTGTTCATTTATAAAGTTATCACCTAAATTAAACTTCCTTTTCTGGTTTTACTTAAAATATTCTACAAAAGTTTCTCTTAGTATAATTTATTTTGCCTTTGTGTCTTCTAAATTAGGTAACTCTGCCATATCTGACATTTTATTTAATTTTGAAATAATGTTTTAAATATGCTTTTTTGAAAAGTGTATTAAAATAATTATTTTTATTGTAGGCAATATCTATATCTTTAACTTGGATGCTTTTCTTTTTCTTCCATCCAACCAGCTCCTCCTTTTGTCTAAAGTAGAACACAGACTAGTTTCTTCTCTGATAAGCTTCTTTCTAAGCTAATAGACTTAAAGATCTAGAAGGCACTAAACAGCCAGGCATTTTAGAAACAAGGAGTGGGGGCCATGGAGACTGTGAGTGATGTGGCTTACTGGAGCAGACAAGATTCCCAAGGTAGCACTTTTATCATCATCCTCATCTCTGAGCTTCCTCAGGGCACATGTTTCTCAAACATGGGTGCCTCCCTCAAAGCCCCAGATTTAGAAAGCCCTAAAGGTACTCTGACTGGCACTTTGGCATTGGCAGGAAAAGCCAAAGTCTTAAAGAAATAAACGACATTAAGGCAAAATCTACTTGCACAAATCTTACTGAGATTAAATTCATGAGGAGGTTGGTTAGGAGAAAAGTCCAATCCAAACAATTTTATTCTTTCTTGTTTTCTTTTCCTTCCCATGGGGCCAGCTGTTGGAAAGGTATTGAAGTAGAAAAAATAATATTCATTGCCTAATTTACCCTCCTTCCTATGCTTTTTCACCTTCCAGGTGCCCCTACCCCTTCAGCTGCCCTCCTTCTCCTGCCAGCAGAACAAAACCTCTCTGAGGAATCCATTCCAAGGGAGTTTTCACAGAATGGAAGTTTTCTGAGGAGGACCCAACTTCATCTAAAAGAAGAAATAGTACAAGTTCTGATGCGGTTCCTGTGCCAGTGTGAATATATGAAACAAGAAGCCTATCCCAGCACATCTTTAACTGTATTCCCTGGCACTTAATGACTCTGCCTACCACATGAACCATCCCTGCCTCTAGAAAGGTCCTTATTTCCCTTCCTTTCTTTCTACTCATATCTCATGTTCTCATTTCTTCCTAATTTGGTCTCCTTGGAAATAGACTTTTTTCCTTTTGCACTCTATTTTCCTTTGGTGCATTTCTCCAAGAGCAAGTTGTTTCTAGAACAACCTTTGGTCTGAGACCCAGGACTTTTTGAGAGCTAAAGGAGGCAAGAGAGTGATCAAGAAAGGGAAAATCAGGCTTTTTAGCAAATCATTCTTTACTATTGGGCTGCTAGGCTGCAGAGTAGAAGGACATTCAGGCAAAGAGTTCACTCAGAGGTATTTTCTGAAAGTTGAATATACTCTCCTTAGTCACTTCATAACATCTTGTAAAAAGACAACGGTGAAGCAAATGCTGTATCAGCTTTAGCCACTCCGGGTTTCACCATTTTCCAACAAGCTGCCATTCAGTTGTCCATTATCCATTTTTAGCAAAAGGTCAGTGCACTTATTTAATTGCAGAATAAAAAGTGTCTAATTTTATACAACCCTTTAATCTGACTCTTCAAGTAGGATAGAGACAAGCCTCCAACATTTAATGTTTCCTGAATCAAATCTACTCTGGGGCTCATCCACCCTGAAAACAACCACCCAAGTACTAAACACCCTTCAAATGACATCTTGTCTAGCTGTCAGAACAGAAAAACTCAAAGCAGCCCTGATGGTGACAGACTGTAGCATCCCTGCCAGCGTCTGGAAACCTGGATGCCGTCAAGTGGCAGAGCTGTGAGGCTCAAAACCAGCTCAGGGGCGAAAAACGCTGTTGGAAACCACCCATCTCTGCCGATGCCTATCAAGCTGGCAAAAGAATCAAGCTGAGAATAATTTTTTTCTTTTTGGCTAGCATATTGAAATCTGTAAACCTCTTCCTGCAGAACAGAAGCTGTTGAAGTTAATTTTTTTCTGACTTGAGCCAGAGCACATGGGAAGAGCTTGAAACCTAACTTTGCCAACTATCAGGGTGGGGTGAGGAGAATTTATCTTCACAGTGATGTTATTAGAAAGAAACAAAATGGCCTGTAGGGTGACCAACTGTCCCAGTTTGCTCAGAACTGAGGAATTCCTAGGATGCCAGACTTTCAGTGCAAAACTGGGATAATTCTGGGCAAATCAGGATGGGTATTTATCCTAAGAGTGGATTGAAGTGGCCTAAATTACAGTGCTAAGGAGTTTAGGCCTCATACAAAAGGGTTTCCAGGCAAGCAAAATTGTAAGGGACCATCTTCACCCAGGATGAAAACACTTGAAGCAGATTATCCATTCATTTATACAAAAATTCTAGTGGCAGGAAATGTTGAATTGTTAAAAGTAGAAATAGAAATTCCAGCTGCCAAGTTGGCCTTCAGGCCAAAGGTGAATTGACCCTTGGGAATGTACCTACTCCTTGCTCCCAACTATATAGCTGCTCTCTCTGAGAACTCTGCCACGCCCCCACCCCCAATCTAATCTCTTCACACTGCCTATTTTGCAAGAGCAGCTCTCAAAAAAGACTTGACAAGGGCTTTTCCCATCTGATGGCCAGTAAGCATCATACCAGAAGTTAATAGTTAATAACCTGCTTACAGAACCAACAAAGTTCAGATGTAGAAAGCACCCGAAAGCTCATCTAGCCTGGGTTTGTCAAAGCCTGGCATCAGGCTGACTGTGTACAAATCACCAGAGGATGGTTATCCGTCAGTCTAAGCTAGGTTAGGCTGTGCTAACAAGCTCCACACCTCAGCGACATATAACAAGCCCTCAGGCTTCTTTTTCATTGCAGGTAGGCAGGGTGCTCTGCTTATGGTGGTCACTTGGAGATCCCAAAGTGGCTGATTGCAATGCCAGAGAGAAAAACAACTTGGGACAGTTTCAGTTTGGCAATTCCATGCTCCAGTCAGGAAGAGACACTGGCCCCTTCTACTTCCCACTCAATGGCCAGAACTGTTCCTATGGCCCCACCTCACCACAAGGGGGCCACAAAATGCAACTCTATTTGGTTCCCAGAAGCTAGTGGGACAAAAAATAGTCGGTAAATGGCGCCAACCAGTATCACAAGAAGACTAGAAAATGCAGGTTCTCGGGGTGGAGCCAAGATGGCCGAATAGGAACAGCTCCGGTCTCCAGCTCCCAGCCCCAGCAACACAGAAGATGGGTGATTTCTGCATTTCTGCTTGAGGTACCGGTTTCATCTCACTAGGGAATGCCTAACAGTGGGTGCAGGACAGTCGGTGAAGCGCACTGTGCGTGAGCCGAAGCAGGGCGAGGCATTGCCTCACTCGGGAAGCGCAAGGGGTCAGGGAGTTCCCTTTCCTAGTCAAAGAAAGGGGAAACAGACGGCACCTGGAATATCGGGTCAGTCCCATCCTAATACTGCGCTTTTCCAACGGGCCTGGAAAACGGCACACTAGGAGATTGTGTCCCGCACCTGGCTCGGAGGGTCCTCTGCCCACGGAGTCTCGCTGATTGCTAGCACAGCAGTCTGAGATCAAGCTGCAAGGTGGCAGCGAGGCTGGGGGAGGGGCGCCCGCCATTGCCCAGGCTTGCTTAGGTAAACAAAGCAGCCAGGAAGCTCGAACTGGGTAGAGCCCACCACAGCTCAAGGAGGCCTGCCTGCCTCTGTAGGCTCCACCTCTGGGGGCAGGGCACAGACAGACAAAAACTCAGCAAGAACCTCCACAGACTTAAAGGTCCCTGTCTGACTGACAGCTTTGAAGAGAGTAGTGGTTCTCCCAGCACGCAGCTGGAGATCTGAGAACGGACAGACTGCCTCCTAAAGTGGGTCCCTCACCCCTGAGCAACCTAACTGGGAGGCACTCCCCCAGTAGGGACAGACTGATACCTCATTCAACCGGGTACTCCTCTGAGACAAAACTTTCAGAGGAACTATCAGACAGCTGAATTTGTGGTCTCACGAAAATCCACTGTTCTGCAGCCACCGCTGCTGACACCCAGCCAAACAGGGTCTGGAGTGGACCTCTAGTAAACTCCAACAGACCTGCAGCTGAGGGTCCTGTCTGGTAGAAGGAAAACTAACAAACAGAAAGGACATCCACACCAAAAACCCATCTGTACATCACCATCATCAAAGACAAAAAGTAGATAAAACCACAAAGATGGGGAAAAAACAGAGCAAAAAAACTGGAAACTCTAAAAAACAGAGCACCTCTCCTCCTCCAAAGGAACGCAGTTCCTCACCAGCAACAGAACAAAGCTGGATGGAGGATGACTTTGATGAGTTGAGAGAAGAAGGCTTCAGACGATCAAACTACTCTGAGCTATGAGAGGAAATTCAAAACAATAGCAAAGAAGTTAAAAACTTTGAAAAAAAATTAGAAGAATGGATAACTAGAATAACCAATGGAGAGAAGGGCTTAAAGGAGCTGATGGAGCTGAAAGCCAAGTTTCGAGAACTACGCGAAGATTGCAGAAGCCTCAGTAGCAGATGCGATCAACTGGAAGAAAGGGTATCGCTGATGGAAGATGAAATGAATGAAATGAAGAGAGAAGGGAAGTTTAGAGAAAAAAGAATAAAAAGAAATGAGCAAAGCCTCCAAGAAATTTGGGACTATGTGAAAAGACCAAACCTACGTCTGATTGGTGTACCTGAAAATGATGGGGAGAATGGAACCAAGTTGGAAAACACTCTGCAAGATATTATCCAGGAGAACTTCCCCAATCTAGCAAGGCAGGCCAACATTCAGATTCAGGAAATACAGAGAACGCCACAAAGATACTCCTCGAGAAGGGCAACTCCAAGACACATAATTGTCAGATTCACCAAAGTTGAAATGAAGGAAAAAATGTTAAGGGCAGCCAGAGAGAAAGGTTGGGTTACCCACAATGGGAAGCCCATCAGACTAACAGCTGATCTCTCAGCAGAAACTCTACAAGCCAGAAGAGAGTGGGGGCCGATATTCAACATTCTTAAAGAAAAGAATTTTCAACCCAGAATTTCCTATCCCGCCAAACTAAGCTTCATTAGTGAAGGAGAAATAAAATACTTTACAGACAAGCAAACGCTGAGTGATTTTGTCACCACCAGGCCTGCCCTAAAAGAGCTCCTGAAGGAAGCACTAAACATGGAAAGGAACAACCGGTACCAGCCACTGCAAAAACATGCCAAATTGTAAAGACCATCGAGGCTAGGAAGAAACTATAGCAACTAACGAGCAAAATAACCAACTAACATCATAATGACAGGATCAGATTCACACATAACAATATTAACGTTAAATGTAAATGGGCTAAATGCTCCAATCAAAAGACACAGACTGGCAAACTGGATAAGGAGTCAGGACCCATCAGTGTGCTGTATTCAGGAAACCCATCTCACGTGCAGAGACACACATAGACTCAAAATAAAGGGATGGAG